>NC_083594.1:25946698-26054198 GCF_027579695.1 Neoarius graeffei
GGATTCTTTCCCCCCATTCTGTCTCTCATAGTTGAAGTGTACCTATGATGAAAATTACAGGCCTCTCTCATCTTTTTAAGTGGGAGAACTTGCACAATTGGTGGCTGACTAAATACTTTTTTGCCCCACTGTGTATATATATATATATATATATATATATATATATATATATATATATATATATATATATATATATATATATATATATACAGAGGTGGAAAGAGTACTAAAATATTATACTCAAGTACAAGTACTGTTACTCTGATGAAATTTTACTTAAGTACAAGTAAAGTTACCAGACAAAAAATCTACTCAAGTAAAAGTAAAAAGTAGATCATTTAAAATGTACTTTGAGTAAAAGTAAAACGTTACTTTTAACAATGGGTGTTTTCTGCCTCCATTGTGTTGTGCAAAAATGAAAAAGAAGAGGAAACAAGGATATATGTACATCTCAACCCAGATGTTTTATTTAAAGGAAGTGTATCAAATTGAATGCTTAGGATAATGCTGCATTAAAACTGAGACAAACAAAAAAGGTCAATACACACAGTCATGTTGTTTACATCGCCCTGACCACACACAAAGCATTGTACACGAAATATGAAAGTGAAATGTTGCACCGAAATCTCATAGCTTGCCTGTGTGCACTGTGTGTTATTGAACAATTCAATTCAAACATTATTTGTTTTGCTTAGTATTCCTTTCTGGCCTGTTGGATGTAGAATGGTAGGAGGACTGATCACGTCAGGTTGGCGAGCTAACTTGCTTGCGTGATTAGCCAACCGAATAACAGACTAGTTACCGTTATGTTACAGTACCAACAGGTTGCTACTTCAACATTAGCAATGCCATCCACTATTTTTGGAATATAACCAGCCTATTGTCGGTTTTACTATGGAAAGGAAACATTATGATCAGGGGCGCAGATACGTTTTTTGAACTGGGGGGGACAAAAAACTGGGGGGGGACAAAGCTGCCAGCAAACCAACCCCAACCCCGATATGCCTGTCAAACTTGTTGTGGGTAACCATAGCAACCAAGCTCGAGCTCGCAACCTGTGCAGTCTGCGCAGCTCAACCAACTGAATATCAGTCTTTGTTTTGTTTTATGTGAGTTGTTGCAACTATGTATACACTGCTGTGCACCTCAATAAACCGAATGGTAATTAGTCTTTTGATTTTTCCGTGAGTTTTGCCTTATGCAAAGAAAGACAGCATAGACGTTTTTTCCTCCCTATAAGTGGGGGGGGACCGAACGAGGTGAATTTAAATCTGGGTGGGACGAATCCCACCCATCCCACCCTCTATCTGCGCCCGTGATTATGATGCCAATGACAATACTTACCTCAACATGCTTGCGCAGATTAGACGTCAAATTTTTGTATGCCGCAATGGTTGTCTTCTTGGGCACACATAATCTGCATTGCATAATGAAACTGTCACCCCTTTTCTCTACGAAGCTGAAGTGATCACGTATGTAGGGCCAGGGGTGCACTTCATTACTGGAAGAAATTGCGTTTTCTGCAGGGTTGTCCACCACAGGTTCCTCAGTCTCCTCCATGTCCGCAGGGGCGCTTTATCAACACCCGTGGCCCAGGGGCTAGGCCCCTCATAGGCTACCTGTCAACCCTACCTTTACCGTTGGCCAGGAAAACACTCTTATTTTATTTGCAATACGTGTCAAGCATTGACAGTGTAAGCGCGTAATTAGCCTAGAAGCCTACAATAGGTTACGTTTGGCTCAGCGTAGCTGCGCAAGGCCCACGCTCACATCGCTCAACACATCCGACCACAGAGGGAGAGAAGAACGCACGCATTATCATTACAGAGCCGGTTCTGATTATTACCACGGACAGGACAGTGATACTGTGTAACTTTCACGCAGGGGCATGGCCAGAGATAACCACACAAGCCTGCGTGCGCTATAATGTAGACCTATGTGTTGTAAACATAAAACACACACACCTACAGACAAGTCCTTTTAAAAAATAAAATACATAAAAATAGCTCGGCGGCATGAAAACAAACATTCACTGCAAGTCAAGGTACTTGGCTCGGCGGCCACATGAAACGTAAACACCATGGACAGCGGCCAAACTCAACTCTACAGACCGAAATACACGAAACCAAGTCCTACTAGGGTCTATTTTACCGATCTATGTTCAAGCATCATGCAAGTCTTCCTTCTCCTTGAATGAGACCGTGCATTCAACTGCCTTTTTGACATAACTGCATCAAAATACTACTTGCAACAATATTTCACGCTAGGGCTGTGCCGATAGACGGTGCCATTGTCCATCGATGATGGTGGTCATCCATCACGATGGAGAGCCACCATCGTGATACCATGCCCCCTCCTGTCATAATCATGCATATACGGTATCATCTGGGCCTATTTAACCTAAAAAGTTAGTTTTTTGTTAGTTTAGTTAGTTAGTTTTGTTTAATATATAAATATATAACATATTATAAATACATAATTATATAAATCATTATAAAGTAATATCCTATTACCGCTTGTTCACGTAGGCTATGGTGCAGGGACGTGCTAGTGAACATAACATGTGGTTACACAAATACAGTATGCTACTAATAATACATTTTGACTTCATTTTTTAGCCTACACTATACTTTTAATGTAAAATTTGTCATGTTGTTCAAACAAATAGCCACTATTAACAGTCGGGAAATATTGCACCTTATCAAACGGCAGTGAAGCGCAGACTTCGGCAGAAGTCAAATAACTTTAATCTGGTAAATAGGCCTACTTTCAGACACAAAATGGTCCATTCTAAGCCATAATGTCAAACCAAATGGAAGAATGAAGGTGATTCTGACAAATGTAAAGACAGTAAAAAAAAAAAAAACAATATTAAATCATGATTTTAAAAGCTGGTGCAATAATTCAAACACTAATAAATTGGAAAAATTAGCGCGTTCAAGTGCGCACTAAAGGCCGAAACGCATCTTCAATTGATATGGTGTAAATAAACAATGAGTAATAGCTTAAGTGTAGTTTCTTCTCATAGTTTGAATACTAGTCTTTCATTGTTAGAGCAGATTAATATCTTGCTGTGATCAGTGAGTGCTCGGGGAGGTTCATTTCCACCTGCGCTTTGCGCAGCTCATTTCTCCGAAGCCAGCTGTGCGCAAACGCAGTGTTGACTGCTCGGCAAACTCCAAACGCTCGGTCTGTACTGGCCCTCTGTTGCGCAAGCGAGTTGGTTATGGCCAGGTTCAAATTGTGCCCAAAACAACTTAACCACGGCCATTTCAATTGCCTGATGGCTGTGACAATATTCGCCCCGTTGTTATACAGGCGATCTTTTTCTCCCCTATTTTCTATTCGGCAAGTGTCTCGCGCAATGCGTCTTCTAAATGGTCCGCTGAATGTGTCTCTGGCATGAAACTCGTCTGCAGGCATTTGGACTGCATTGCCCACTCTCAGTCCACATAATGTACGGTAGCTGACATATAGGGCATCATGTTGCAGCTGGACCACATATCCGTTATCAAGGCCAAATATTCCACATCACCTAGCGCTTTTTTTTCTTAACGTGCCAAAGCCTCGGATGAGTATCTAATACTTTTAATAATAATAATAATAATAATAATGGGCGGCACGGTGGTGTAGTGGTTAGTGCTGTTGCCTCACAGCAAGAAGGTCCTGGGTTCGAGCCCCATGGCCGGCGAGGGCCTTTCTGTGCGGAGTTTGCATGTTCTCCCCGTGTCCGCGTGGGTTTCCTCCGGGTGCTCCGGTTTCCCCCACAGTCCAAAGACATGCAGGTTAGGTTAACTGGTGACTCTAAATTGACCGTAGGTGTGAATGTGAGTGTGAATGGTTGTCTGTGTCTATGTGTCAGCCCTGTGATGACCTGGCGACTTGTCCAGGGTGTACCCCGCCTTTCGCCCGTAGTCAGCTGGGATAGGCTCCAGCTTGCCTGCGACCCTGTAGAAGGATAAAGCGGCTAGAGATAATGAGATGAGATGAATAATAATAATAATAATAATAATATATTTAATAATGTGTTATTAAAATCCCCCCAACGATATGATCGTCCATCACGATGTTTGCACTGTAAACATCGTCGATGCCAATTAAGGGGGCATCGCACAGCCCTATTTCACGCACTCCATCAAGAAAAAAGTTAAACATGATGAACACGGGCATACTGTTTTGAGCATACGATTTTTTAAAAAGAAACTAGCTACATCAAAGTCCTTCAATAAACCCATCCTTTAGCGCAAATGAGCTTAACCTAGTTCAAAGCATGACGCTAGCAGTAGCTGTAGAAGGCAAAATCATGTGGGCCTTTCGTCAACAACAAGCCACGGCGGGCAAACATTAATAATCAAGCGTCCTTACCTTAAAACGTTGTCTTGACCACAGAACTTCTCAAGTATTTCACTTAAATCCACACGGGTTAACAACACACCCAACACAGCTAGCGAGAAATGTGGATCTGCGCTAGCTTTGTATTGCTATTCCCCTCAGTATGCTTACTCTGTCTGCTGCCCGAACTGTGAACATTATAGGCTACAATCTTTTCATCAGTTTCTTCAGTAGATGCCGTTTTAGACATTTTATTATCCCCATCGAAATATGCTATTATACTAACAGGATTATAACTCAAATCACACGACACGTATTCAAATCACAACTGATTTATTTTACTGTTGGACAGATCATAGCATATCTAGCCTAGCTGCACATAGCCTAGCTGCTGGTAGGCTGATAACTGATAAGTAACTGATATTCTGAACAGATTGGTGATCCTTACCTTAAAAAAGTCTGTGACTTTAGGCAACAATTCTATCATTACCTGCATCTCTCTCTTTTTTTCCTTTTATGCGCCCCGCTAACATGTGAACGCTTCATCTTTCAAAGCCTCTAAATTTGTGTCTCAGTAGTCTGCAGTCTTTGTCGCGCTTTCGTGCGTGACGTTACATTTTATTTTATACCATTTTATTCTGGTCCAGTTGTGGGTGTTCGTTTCACGAACCACATCCACCATGTCTCTTACAGCAGGCTACTGTGCGCTCATTTATTTCTAACCTTATTTCTATCCGTACATTAATGTAGGCCCACGATTCCGACAGTTTATTATTTTATTAATATTACAAGGCCCCTGATTGGCTGTGGCCCAGGGGTTTGAGCCCCCCCCTTAAAGCGCCGGTGCATGTCCGCCATCGTCTGTGTGAGACTCGCGTGCGCGACAACTGTCCTTCCTGTGATTCATTTCCAGAACGCATTTCCCCTTCTCCGTTTTAGCCTTTTTTATTATTATTATTATTTTTTTTACTCAGTAACGGTTGTGATGTAAAATGTACTGAAGTACACTACTTAAAATAAAACATACTTAAGTAAAAGTAAAAGTACACTCTTTAAAAATTACTTGAAAAAGTATAAGTACACAAAAAAGCTACTCAAGTACAGTAACGCGAGTAATGTAATTCGTTACTTTCCACCTCTGTATATATATATATATATATATATATATATATATATATATATATATATATATATATATACACACACAGTGGCGCTTGAAAGTTTGTGAACCCTTTAGAATGTTCTATATTTCTGCATAAATATGACCTAAAACACCATCCGATTTTCACACAAGTCCTAAAAGTAGATAAAGAGAGCCCAGTTAAACAAATGAGACAAAAATATTATACTTGGTCATTTATTTATTGAGGAAAATGATCCAATATTATATATCTGTGAGTGGCAAAAGTATGTGAACCTTTGCTTTCAGTATTTGGTGTGACCCCCTTGTGCAGCAATAACTGCAACTAAACATTTCCGGTAACTGTTGATCAGTCCTGCACACCAGTTTGGAGGAATTTTAGCCCATTCCTCCATACAGAACAACTTCAACTCTGGGATGTTGGTGGGTTTCCTCACATGAACTGCTCGCTTCAGGTCCTTCCACAACATTTCGATTGGATTAAGGTCAGGACTTTGACTTGGCCATTCCAAAACATTAACTTTATTCTTCTTTAACCATTCTTTGGTAGAACAACTTGTGTGCTTAGGGTCATTGTCTTGCTGCATGACCCATCTTCTCTTGAGATTCAGTTCATGGACAGATGTCTTGACATTTTCCTTTCAAATTTGCTGGTACGGTATAATTCAGAATTCATTGTTCCATCAATGATGGCAAGCTGTCCTGTCCCAGATGCAGCAAAACAGGCTCAAACCATTATACTACCACCACCACCATGTTTCACAGATGGGATAAGGTTCCTATACTGGAATGCTATGTTTTCCTTTCTCCAAACATAACACTTCTCATTTAAACCAAAAAGTTCTATTTTGGTCTCACCCATCCACAAAACATTTTTCCAATAGCCTTCTGGCTTGTCCACATGATCTTTAGCAAACTGCAGATGAGCAGCAGTGTTCTTTTTGGAGAGCAGTGGCTTTCTCCTGGCAACCCTGCCATGCACACCATTGTTGGTCAGTGTTCTCCTGATGGTGGACTCATGAACATTAACATTAGCCAATGTGAGAGAGGCCTTCAGTTGCTTAGAAGTTACCCTGGGGTCCTTTGTGACCTTGCAGACTATTACACACCTTGCTCTTGGAGTGATCTTTGTTGGTCGACCACTCCTGGGGAGGGGAACAATGGTCTTGAATTTCCTCCATTTGTACACAATCTGTCTGACTGTGGATTGATGGAGTCCAAACTCTTTAGAGATGGTTTTGTAACCTTTTCCAGCCTGATGAGCATCAACAACACTTTTTCTGAGGTCCTCAGAAATCTCCTTTGTTTGTGCCATGATACACTTCCACAAACATGTGTTGTGAAGATCAGACCTTGATAGATCCCTGTTCTTTAAATAAAACAGGGTGCCCACTCACACCTGATTGTCATCCCATTGATTGAAAACACCTGACTCTAATTTCACCTTCAAATTAACTGCTAATCACATACTTTTGCCACTCACAGATATGTAATATTGGATCATTTTCCTCAATAAATAAATGACCAAGTATAATATTTTTGTCTTATTTGTTTAACTGGGTTCTCTTTATCTACTTTTAGGACTTGTGCGAAAATCTGACGATGTTTTCGGTCATATTTATGCAGAAATATAGAAAATTCTAAAGGGTTCACAAACTTTCAAGCACCACTGTACGTACTTTTTCACATTTTTCCACCTTACAACCACAAACTTAAAAGTTTTTTATTGAGATTTTATGTGATAGACCAACACAGAGTAGCACATAATTGTGAAGTGAAACGAAAATGATAAATGGTCTTCAAAATTTTAAACAAATAAAAATCTGAAAAATGTGGTGTGCATTAGGATTCAGCCCCCCTGCGTCAATACTTTGTAGAGCCACCTTTTGCTGCAATTACAGCTGCAAGTCTTTTGTGGTATGTCTCTACCAGCTTTGCACATCTAGACACTGAAATTTTTGCCCATTCTTCTTTGCAAAATAGCTGAAGCTCAGCCAGATTGGATGGAGAGTGTCTGTCAACAGCAATTTTCAAGTCTTGCCACAGATGCTCAATGGGATTTAGGTCTGGACTTTTACTGGGCCATTCCAACACATGAATATTCTTTGATCTGAACCATTCCATTGTAGCTCTGGCTGTATGTTTAGGGTCATTGTCTTGCATTGTCTACAGGGTCGCAGGCAAGCTGGAGCCTATTCCAGCTGACTGTGGGCGAGAGGCGGGGTACACTCTGGACAAGTCGCCAGGTTATCGTAGGGCTGACACAGAGACAAACAACCATTCACACTCACACCTATGGTCAATTTAGACCCACCAGTTAGCCTAACCTGCATGTCTTTGGACTGTGGGGGAAACCAGAGCACCCGGAAGAAACCCATGCAGACAACATGCAAACTCCACACAGAAAGGCCCTCGCCGGCTGCTGGGCTTGAACCCAGGACCTTCTTGCTGTGAGGTGACAGTACTAACCACAACACCACCATGCCACCCTATTTTTGTTATACTGTATTTCTTGAAATTTTATTTACATCCTAAATAAATCAAATTTAAATGAATAAATTCAATGGTCCGGAGGAAACCCACGCAAACATGGGGAGAACATGCAAACTCCACACAAAGGCCCTCGCTGGCCACGGGGCTCGAACCCAGACCTTCTTGCTGTGAGGTGATAGCGCTAACCACTACACCACTGTGCCGTCCCTAGGCGGTGTGTATGACTGGTAATTACTAACACTGGCCACTAGGCAGTGTGTATGAGTGGTGGTACACGGACAAACCACAAAAAATCGACTCAATGGGTTTACCATTTTTTCTTGGGTATGGTGCGCCACTGGGAGCTCTATTATGTATATTATGCATTATCTATTAATTGTGTGTGAACATGTGTAGAGAGAGACATTAAATGTCCTCATTACATTCATCAGATGAGTCTGAATGGTCCATGAAAAATGGTCTTCGTGACCTGAGGCTTCCAGCAGGCCATAAGTTGATAGCTGGGGCGAGATCAACTTCACAATCGTGTGAACATTTCTAACCAGCAGCTCCATCCTCTCCAGCTCAGCCGACTTCATGACAGCCAGGGACTGAAAGCAATGCTGTCCTGTAGTGAACCAGCCGTCTTCGCCTGTTTTGATATTATAGTACCGATGTGTGCATTTGACTTTTTGTGGTCCTTTATAGTTTTGAGTTTAAAATTACTGGTGCCTGTCTTTGCCAAACTTTCTACAGTCTTCGCAGTCCATGGTATTTTTGGTTTTACTATGAACTAGCCAATCTTGCCCGAACTTCCATTTGTCATTGAACTGTCTTATCTTAGCATCTTGTTCATCTCCATGGCTAGAGCCAGCTCTGAGGCCCCCGGGGTCCGGACCTCGGTCATTTTTAAGAGCTGAAAATACATTTGTACACTAAATATTCAACTGGATAAAAAAAATAAAGAATAACATTAAAACGTCTCTGTAAAAAGTGCATTGTTAATGATGTTAAATGCTGATTCTGTCTTCTGTGTGTGTTTGGTGCGCGCGGCTCTGAGACCAAGAACACACAAACGAATGAGCGTGTGACTCGAGGGAGGAATGCAGTGCAGGAGACACGGGGTTTCCATGGTAACCATCAGCGCACTTTCATCAAGCTGTTAAATTTACATTTTTGAAGCAGTGCAGTTGTAGCCTGCCTTGTCTGTGATTTAAAAAAAAATAAATAATTCGATAAGCCAAAGCAATAGAGTGGAAAGTTTCAACTTGTTTGCCTTGGATAACTTTGCCTAAAACATGGTGGTGCGTACTTTTTTTTTTCCCAGATTTTTTTTTTTTGTGTAGGTGTAACGGATGCCAGATTGTTAATGTATCTTAGTTCCATAGGCTACATGGTGAGGGTATCTTTTGTCCTCATTGCTTGGGCCAGATCAAACCATTAAACAAGCTTAAATTATTCTTACTCTTGCCACATGATTTTTTTTTTTCAAAACTGATGATATTCAGTTCAAACACCATTTAAAAGTAATTTCGGGAATACATCTCTTGTATGACGTGTAATTCACCCCTCTCATTTAAATATGTCAACATTTTTCGGCGCGCGTTTTGCACATCACGGACCTCGGTGATTTTAAAATGCTGCTGCAACCCTGCTCATCTCTGCCCCTTTTTCCCTGAGCAGCAGGGTTTGAAACTCCAGCTATATGCTGCCACAGTGCGCTTGTCAGTCGTCAGCAACTTTGTTGCTTCGTTCATTAACCGCAGGTTACCGTATCACGGATTTTATCCGAGATGTTAACGAACGTTCTAAACAATTCTAACGTCAGAATGTTTATGCAGGTGCTTATGGGAGTTGTAGGCACGTAATATTACATTGCAATGCGTTTTATTATATCAGATGCCTTCAGAGAAAGCTACAATTAAAACATATTGTCATACCACAGAATAAACCACCCGCCAAAGTGGCTAGTGAGGCTAAAGTCATTACCCGCCAAAGGCGAATTTTACCCGCATTGGGCGGGTGCTAATGTAAAGCCCTGATACACACAATATGGACATGGGTGCTTATATATATATATATATATATATATATATATATATATATATATATATATATATATACAGTGCCTTGAAAAAGTATTCATACCCCTTGAACTTTTTCACATTTTTCCACCTTACAACCACGAACTTAAAAGTTTTTTTTTTATTGAGATTTTATGTGATAGACCAACACAGAGTAGCACATAATTATGAAGTGAAATGAAAATGATAAATGGTCTTCAAGATTTTAAACAAGTAAAAATCTGAAAAATGTGGTGTGCATTAGTTTTCAGTCCCCCTGTGTGAATACTTTGTAGAGCCACCTTTTGCTGCAATTACAGCTGCAAGTCTTTTGTGGTATGTCTCTACCAGCTTTGCACATCTAGACACTGAAATTTTTGCCCATTCTTCTTTGCAAAATAGCTGAAGCTCAGCCAGATTGGATGGAGAGTGTCTGTCAACAGCAATTTTCAAGTCTTGCCACAGATGCTCAATGGGATTTAGGTCTGGACTTTGACCGGACCATTCTAACACATGAATATTCTTTGATCTAAACCATTCCATTGTAGCTCTGGCTACATGTTTAGGCTCATTGTCTTGCTGGAAGGTGAATCTCCTTCCCAGTCTCAAGTCTTTTGCAACCTCCAACAGGTTTTCTTCCAGGATTGCCCTGTATTTAGCTCCATCCATCTTCCCATCAACTCTGACCAGCTTCCCTGTCCCTGCTGAAGAAAAACATCCCCATAGCATGATGCTGCCACCACCATGTTTCACAGTGGGGATGGTGTGTGCAGGGCGATGAGCAGTGTTAGTTTTCCACCACACATAGTGCTTTGCATTTAGGCCAAAAAGTTCAACTTTGGTCGCATCTGACCAAAGCACCTTCTTCCACATGTTTGCTGTGTCCCCCACATGGCTTCTGGCAAACTGCAAATGGGACTTCTTATGCCAGTCTTTCAACAATGGCTTTCTTCTTGCCACTCTTCCAAAAAGGCCAGATTTGTGGAGTGTACGACTTATAGTTGTCCTGTGCACAGATTCTCCCACCTGAGCTGTGGATTTCTGCAGCCCCTCCAGAGTGATCATGGGCCTCTTGGCTGCTTCTCTGACCAGTGCTCTCCTTGCTCGCTCTGTCAGTTTAGGTGGACGGCCATGTCTTGGTAGGTTTGCAGTTGTGCCATACTTTTTCCATTTTTGAATGATGGATTGAACAGTGCTTCTTGAGATGTTCAGAGCTTGGGATATTTTTTTTATAACCTAACCCTGCTTTAAACTTCTCCAGGACTTTATCCCTGACCTGTCTGGTGAGTTCTTTGGTCTTCATGATGCTGTTTGTTCTTCAGTGTTCTCTAACAAACCACTGAGGCCTTCACAGAACAAGTGTATTTATGCTGAGAGTAAATTACACAGTAGGACTCTGTTAACTAATTAGATGACTTCTGAAGGCAATTGATTGCACTGGATTGGGTTTAGAGGTATCAGAGTACAGGGGGCTGAATACTAAGGCACACCACATTTTTCAGATTTTTGTTTAAAATTTTGAAGACCATTTATCATTTTCATTTCACTTCACAATTATGTGCTACTCTGTGTTGGTCTATCACATAATCTCAATAAAAAACTTACGTTTGTGGTTGTAAGGTGGAAAAATGTGAAAAGCACCCATGTTCATATTGTGTGTGTGTGTGTGTGTGTGTGTGTATATCTATCTATCTTGTGTGCAGTGGCGGGTCCTGAAAATTTTCTCAGGTGGGGCAAATTATCCAATAATGTCATAAGGTGACTCATTCAACAGGTACATTATAGGTACCCAGACATTATTGACTCTTTTTTTTTGTTGTTGTTTGTTTGTTTTTCTCTCTGCATATCACAGTTCCATGCCACTTCTGTCCACTAGATGGCAGCACATTACAGAAATCTTTTCCCTGTAGCTACCTAAGCTATAGGCTGTGGTGTAAAGTTGCAAACAATATTCACAATCGAAGAATAGTTTGGCTCCACAATGACCAATTCCAATTACGCCCTATTCACATTATTTCAATATTGTATGATGTGAATATCTTTTATAAAAGATATGTCCAACAACTAAATAAGAAAGGAAACCATATTTAAAAAAAATAATATTATATATATATATATATATTTGCTAATCTTGAAAGTACTGTTCTACAGAATGTTCTGTAAATAGATTTTGTATTTCAAACTCCATGACCAGCAAGAATTTTAGACTGTGCAACTTAAGGACAACAGGAAAGTGCACTTACTGTAACAAAACATTGTAAATAGTTGGCTAACATAACAATAGCAGTTGAATAAGCAGATGAGTGGATCTTTAGATCTTGCAATTACTGGTACCAAGGATATTACCAAAGTGCTAACTCTCAGAGCAAAGTGTGGCAAATATAAAAATGCACATTGAAAACATCAAAAGTGAATGGATTCTGTGACTGTGTGTGTCACTAAGTCAACCAAACCCAGAAAAACACCACGGTGACTGGAGCCCTCAGTTTCGTCTTTGCCTCGTAGAGCTAACTCGAACACTCCACAAAATTTCACGCATTGGATGAGCCGGTTTAATGTGCCTGTTCTTGCTCACCTCATCATTGTGGCAGTGAACTGCTAGCCTGTAGCCCTCATCCAGTTGTGTAGTGATGTTCACTCTTCCAAAAGCCGAAAATTTCAGGCAGCTGCCCATGTGAATCTTTGACTCTATTTTTTTATTTTCTCTGACAAATGATGTGTGTCCGAAACTCCAGTGACAGTCCAAGCAGTGTTGTCCAGGGAGCCACCTCCAGGGTGGAAAAGTAAGCAGGGGTAGCAGAAAACCGCTGAGGTGTCCTTGCAGCCAGCTCGCCAGGATTTGCGCTGGGACCATGTTGAAGTAAAACCTCGTGTATATGATTTTTTTTTCCCCCCCTTTGTTGAAATTTGTTTTATGTTTAGATTTGGTCGAGGGGGTCCAGCTTGTTTTGTTGGCAATTTAGCTCGATTTGATCACTGACTAAATGGAACTTCTTTTAAGGACCGCACTGAATTGCTTTCCACATCCAGCTTGCCTCAGAAACTGAGAGGATCGAACGCAACTTTGCCGCGCTGCACAGTGACCTAAGCATGTTAGGGCAAGCCCCAGGGCTTAATTTGAGCCGGAACATGACGGAACAAGATCCGGAACCTCCGTCGTCGGATCCGGCAGCTATTTTCATTTCATTCGGTGTTCCGGCAGCTATTTAAATTGATCAGATCACCTCCGTGACAATCACAAAGGGGAAATAAATTAAATAAATAAGTAAATAAAATTTTGTTTAGTGTTTGGTTTTGATATCTGTTGATTTCTCTCCTATGACATCCACAAAATCTATGCGAAAGGGGAAGAGGGAGGGACATAGGGTGTGTACTTCCACTCAATTGAGGTTTTTCACCCACGTGACCAAGTCATGTGATGCATTGTTAGGCTGCCATTTTGGACGTCACAGCTCGAATCAGTTTGAACGCAAGGAAGGTGACAAACGAAAAACATAAAAGAAAAAGGAGCGAGATGCAGAAAACACCTTCACTATCCAGCGACTGTTAGGGTTTTGCTGGGATTCGAACCTGGTTCGTTGGTGTGATAATCCAGCAAACCCCCACTAGGCCACCAGGGGGATGACTCAAATGCAGAGGCGTGAGGCGGAAGTAGAAAAAGAATCAAAAGGTTTATTTAAACTATATACACTATATACAGGGCAAAACAAAAGACAAAAAAAACCAAAGAGTATAATCCAAAAGAAAAGCAAAGTGCAAAAATTCAAAAGCTAAGAAGATCAAAAAACACAGTACAAAGGAAACTGGAGATAAACATAACAGCACAAAGACTCCGTGACAAGAGGACTGAACTCAGGGGTATAAATAGACAAACTAATTAAGGACACAGGTGAAGATAATTAGGCAATTAACACAAACACAAAACACAGGAACAATGGCGGCCTCTAGAGGCCAAAATAAACACGACATGAAAAGGAAATAACAGCGGCCTCTAGAGGCCAAAACAGTCCTAGTCCTAACAGGACCCCCCCCTCTAGGAGCGTCTCCTGACGTTCCCAGGGCGATCCGGATGGGCCGAATGGAAGTCCCGACATAGTTCTTTATCAAGGACATCCCGAGCAGGAACCCAGCAGCGCTCCTCAGGACCATAGCCCTCCCAGTCCACCAGATATTGCAACCCGCCGCGGACCCGGCGGGAGTCAAGCAGGCGATTCACAGTGAACACAGTCTGCCCCTGGAAGATGCGGGGGGGTGGGGGGTTCCTAGGGGCAGGGGCATACGTAGACGTCAGTATGGGCCGTAACAGGGAAACATGGAAAGTGGGGTTGATCCTCAGAGTCCGGGGCAACTGGAGCCGGTAGGAGACAGGGTTCACCCTGCGCACCACCTTGAAGGGGCCAATGTAGCGAGGAGCAAGCTTGCGGTTCTCCACCCGCAGTGGAAGGTCCTTAGTGGACAGCCAAACACGCTGCCCAGGGCGGAAAGCGTGTGCAGGTCTTCTATGGCGGTTGGCCTGAGTCTGGTTGGTTCTGGAGGTCTGTATGAGGGTCTTCCTGACCTTGCTCCAGGTCTTGCGACACCGTCTCACATATTGGTTGACCGAGGGCACCCCCGCGTCCTCCTCCTGGTCCGGGAACAGAGGTGGCTGGAACCCGAATTGGCACTGGAATGGCGACAGCTTGGTGGCCGATGACTGCAGGGTGTTGTGGGCGTACTCCGCCCATGGCAGCCAGGTGCTCCACGATGTCGGGTTATCCATAGCCAGGCCTCGCAGGGTGGTTTCCAGGTCCTGGTTGAGCCTCTCCGTCTGACCATTGGACTGTGGGTGAAACCCAGAGGAGAGGCTGGCAGTGGCTCCGATGACCTTGCAGAACCCGTGCCACACTCGGGAGGAGAACTGGGGCCCTCGGTCTGAGACGATGTCCTGTGGAAGACCAAAGACTCGGAAGACATGATTAAACAAAAGTTTCGCAGTTTCAAGAGCAGAGGGGAGTTTGCACAGTGGTATGAAGCGGCAGGCCTTGGAGAATCTGTCAACTAAGACCAAAATGACCGTGTTACCTTGTGACTCAGGGAGACCCGTGATAAAGTCGACTGCCACGTGGGACCAGGGACGCCGGGGAATGGTCAGAGGATGCAGGAGACCCTGGGGACGCTGTCGTGGGTTCTTGGTTCTGGTGCAAACCTCACAGGACAGGACAAATGACCTTACTTCCTTCTCCATGTTAGGCCACCAGAAGCGTCTTTTCAGGAAGTCCAGGGTCCTCCGAGCTCCCGGGTGGGCGGTGAGAGGGGAAGAGTGACCCCACTGGAGAACCTTGGCCCGGGCTTGATGTGGGACGTACAAGAGGCCTGGTGGCCCCGTCCCAGGACCGGGGTCCTGGCGTTGGGCTCGTCGGACAGCCTCCTCAATACCCCAGCGGACAGGGGCCACAATCCGGGACACAGGGATAATAGGCCCGACTTCATTCTCCCTGTTAGTGGCAGAGAACAGTCTGGACAGTGCGTCAGGTTTGGTGTTCTTGGAGCCGGGGCGGTATGAGAGGGTGAAGTCAAACCGACTGAAAAACAGGGCCCACCTAGCCTGTCGAGGGTTCAGTCTCTTGGCTTGCTGGAGGTACTCCAGGTTCTTGTGGTCAGTCCAAACCAGGAATGGATGTTGTGCTCCCTCCAGCCAGTGCCTCCACTCCTCAAGGGCCAGTTTGACCGCTAGCAGTTCTCGATCCCCCACATCGTACCGGGACTCAGCAGGACTCAGGCGGTGGGAGAAGTAAGCGCAGGGGTGCAGCTTTCCTTCCGAACGTTGAGAGAGCACCGCGCCGACACCACTGTCCGAGGCGTCCACCTCCACGATGAATGGTTGGGAGGTGTCCGGGAGAACCAGAATAGGTGCCGTGCAGAAGCGGTCCTTGAGGTCTTTGAACGCCTTTTCTGCCTGAGGAGACCAGCCATAAGATCCACCTGTCCCTTTGGTGAGGTCTGACATGGGTGCTGCCACAGAACTGAAGTTCCTGATGAACTTGCGGTAGAAGTTAGCGAATCCTAAGAACCGCTGAACCTCCTTAACGGACTTGGGAGTAGGCCAATCCCGGACGGCCAGGGTCTTGGCAGGGTCCATTTGGAGTTGGCCTGTCCGTACAATAAATCCCAGAAAGGAGACCTCGGGAACATGAAATTCGCATTTCTGGGCCTTGGCGAACAGATTGTTCTGTAGCAGCCTCTGGAGAACCTGGCGGACATGGTGGCGGTGCTCCTGCACGGTCTTGGAAAAGATAAGGATGTCGTCGAGGTAGACAAAAACGTATAGGTTAATCATGTCCCTTAAGACGTCGTTGATTAGGGCCTGAAAAACAGCTGGTGCGTTGGTGAGTCCGAAGGGCATCACCTGGTATTCATAGTGCCCAGACAGGGTGTTAAAGGCAGTCTTCCACTCGTCTCCCTGTCGGATACGGATGAGGTGGTATGCGTTCCGTAGGTCCAACTTGGTGAAGACGGTGGCGCCTTGGAGCAGGTCGAAAGCTGTGGACATCAGCGGAAGGGGATATCGGTTGCGCACAGTGATCTTATTCAGGCCCCTGTAATCAATACATGGTCGGAGCCCCCCATCCTTTTTGCCGACAAAGAAGAAGCCGGCTCCAGCAGGTGAAGTGGAGGGTCGAATAAACCCAGAGACCAGGGCATCTTTGAGGTATTCCTCCATGGCCTTGCGTTCTGGCTGAGAGAGTGAAAACAGTCTGCCACGAGGAGGGGTAGTCCCAGGGAGCAAGTCGATGGCACAGTCGTAGGCCCGGTGCGGAGGAAGAACGGCGGCCCTGCTCTTGCTGAATACCTCCTTGAGATCCCAGTACTCTGTGGGAACTTGAGATAACTCGGTGAGATCAGGGGGCTCGGCAGGAGACACAGGAGAGCTAGAGAGCAGACAAGAGGCATGGCATGCAGGGCCCCATTCCACAACCTGGCTTGTTACCCAGTCTATGCGAGGGTTGTGGCGAGTAAGCCAAGGAAGGCCTAGAATAACTGGGAACTCAGGTGAAGGAATCAGGTGCAGGGATATTTCTTCCTTGTGACCTTGAGACTGGAGGAAAACTGGAGAAGTAACTTGGGTGACTCTTCCATCACCTAACGCTTGGCCATCGAGGGCAGACACAGACAGTGGGACTTCAAGAGGTGCAGTCGGAATATTGATGCTTTGGGCGAAGTGAATATCCATAAAGTTCCCAGCCGCCCCTGAGTCTATCAAAGCTTGACAAGAGTGGACAGACTCACCCCAGGAGATGGAGACCGGGATGTAGATTCCTTGGCCAGGGAGTCCGGGAGAGAGGGTAGGCCCCGTCACAACCCTCCCTCGGCTGGACGGGGCGGTCCTTTTCCCAAGAGTTCGGGACATGATGCTCGGAAGTGACCAGGCTTGCCACAGTAGATGCAGCACTTGTCCCTCCTTCTGCGCTCCCTCTCAGATGCGGAGAGGCGAGTACGACCCACTTGCATGGGTTCTGGACAGTCACTGAAGGAGGTAGACGGTCTCCAGGTAGAGGTAGGGAGGCTGGGGGGGCTCAAGGCTTGGTGGCGTTCTCTCATCCTGTTGTCCAGACGAATAGCATGTGAGATGAGGGTTTCGAGGTCACTTGGGCATCCAATAGAGGCCAGACCGTCCTTGATGGGGTCAGACAGACCATGGTGGAAGGCTGACACCAGGGCAGTCTCGTTCCATCCACTTACTGCTGCGAGTGTTCGGAACGAGATGGCGTAATCTGCGACGCTTCCTCCTTGCCGGATGGACATGAGCTTTCGGGCTGCGTCGGTACTGATGTCTGCCTGATCGAAGACCCGAAGCATCTCTTCAGAAAACAGCTGGAAATCAAAGCACTCAGGTCCCTGTCTTTGCCAGATAGCAGTAGCCCAGGCTCGCGCCTTACCAGCTAATAAGGTGATCACAAAGGCAATCTTGCGGCGATCCGTAGTGTAGGTGGTAGGCTGAAGCTCAAAGGTGAGTTGACACTGGGTAAGGAACTCTCGGCACTCACTGTGCTTGCCGTCATACCTCTGTGGTGCAGGAAGGCTGGGTTCGCGAGGTGAAGAAGGCAGCATTGCAGGAGGCACTGGAGCAGGAGTGGGAGCTGGATCAGGAGCAGGAGATGCAGGCAGAGATGTCAGCTGTGCCAGGGTTTTCCCAATTTGCTGAAGCAGTTCCTCGTGGCGAGCGAGGGCCTCACGTTGGCTGGTGAGCGTACGTCCATGAGCGTCCATGGTCGCTCCGAAGCGTGTCAAAGCTGCCATAATTCCCTGAAGGTTGGCCGGGTAGACAGTTGAAGCAGCCTCTGCTGAGTCGGTCATGACGGAGTCTTTCTGTTAGGGTTTTGCTGGGATTCGAACCTGGTTCGTTGGTGTGATAATCCAGCAAACCCCCACTAGGCCACCAGGGGGATGACTCAAATGCAGAGGCGTGAGGCGGAAGTAGAAAAAGAATCAAAAGGTTTATTTAAACTATATACACTATATACAGGGCAAAACAAAAGACAAAAAAAACCAAAGAGTATAATCCAAAAGAAAAGCAAAGTGCAAAAATTCAAAAGCTAAGAAGATCAAAAAACACAGTACAAAGGAAACTGGAGATAAACATAACAGCACAAAGACTCCGTGACAAGAGGACTGAACTCAGGGGTATAAATAGACAAACTAATTAAGGACACAGGTGAAGATAATTAGGCAATTAACACAAACACAAAACACAGGAACAATGGCGGCCTCTAGAGGCCAAAATAAACACGACATGAAAAGGAAATAACAGCGGCCTCTAGAGGCCAAAACAGTCCTAGTCCTAACAGCGACGTAGGGCATTTACAGGGCGAGCAGAGGGAGAGGTATTTGCAAAAATTGAGGTTAGCAGGCTTAGAGAACGACGTTTGCCTGCTTCCACCAGGATTGTTCACTGACGTACGGAAGTACACGAAGCCCTCGTCTTTACCTGACTTCGGCCCACATGATCTGTATACCTATGTCGTTAAAAACCCATCGCCATACACAGGTATTGATCTGAAAGCGTACAAGAGTTTGGATGCCTACAAATATTTTGTCAGGCTGGGTAACATGCCTACATCAGTGGGCTGTCCCTGGCGCCGGTGGTCGCCATCTTATTACAGCTAAGGTTTGTTCACACTTTCATTTACTTTTGGTCCTCAGGATAAACAATATTATTAAATGTCATTGAAATAACTTCTTAGTCTGAGACATGGCCCGTTATAAATTTGCTGTTACCAGGCAATGACCAAACTGTATTAGGGTCGGTGTCTGCGTTGTAGCAGTGTACTAGCAGCTAGCTGTTAGCACTAGCTAATGTCAACAACGTAGTAGCTAGTATGTTACTGTAGCAATGTTTACGTTCAGTCATTTGGATGACTGTTGAAACCTTTCAGTCTCAAGTTTTTCCTTTACTGTATTTACTAGTTTACTGTAATTATGATCCGGCAGGTATTTACACTGGATCCAGTGTAAATACCTGCCGGAGCGTGCTCCGGCTTGCTCCCCCTCAAATTATGCAGTGCACTCCGGGAGCAAGCTGGAGTGCGCTGCTTAATTTGAGGGGGAGCAAGCCGGAGCGCGCTCCGGAACCTCGGCCGGAGCACTCCAGGAGCAAGCCGGAGCGCGCTGCTTAATTTGAGGAGGAGCAAGCCGGAGCACGCTCCGGAACCTCGGCCAGAGCACTCCGGGAGCAAGCCGGAGCGTGTTGCTTAATTTGAGGGGGAGCAAGCCAGAGCACGCTCCGGAACCTCGGCCGGAGCACTCCGGGAGCAAGCCGGAGCGCACTGCTTAATTTGAGGGGGAGCAAGCCGGAGCGCACTCCAGCAGCTATTTACACTGGATCCGGTGTAAATAGCTGCCAGATCATAATTACAGTAAACTAGTAAATACAGTAAAGGAAACTTGTGACTGAAAGGTTTTAACAGTCATCCAAATGACTGAACGTAAACCATACCTGTCAACTTTGAGGTTTGAAAGGGATATTTCCCAGATTTTTAACTCAAAATAAGGGAAAATTTCGGAAAGTCATACCCTTCACCAAAAGTGGGTGTGTAGTTGAATGGGGGGCAATTTTCTATTTAGTATTTGTGATTTCCTGTACTCTGGTGCATGTTGGTGATAGCCAAGACACAAACTCAATATGCTTATGGTTTATAGAGTGCATTTGTGAATAAACTATACATTTTATTTGCTTTCAGTGGTACCAGTTATTTCCCAAATTAAGGGCTAAAATACCTATCTTGTGTTAAAATAAGAGGTCATTATATAACCAGTCAATAAATTCAATTCCATTGCAATTTATTATGGTTTTACCATAGTCATGGCCTCGGAACGACGGACGGACGGATGAACGGACGGTTTCAGAAAGAAAATAAGACAATGACTGGATAAAACAGTTAATACACCAATTAGTTTACACTAGGCTATTTATGAGGTCTTAGCCAGGACATACTTAATGTAAACATGTGTAGCTTACCTTTGATTATTTGGGAGGCTTTCGTTTTCCCCATGGAAAATTTCTTTGCAAGGGAAGAGTCTGGGAACATTCCAGCCACGCACTTGTCGAAATCATCAAAGAGAGGCTGATGTTTTTCTTAGCTATTAGCATCGCCATCTTCACCTCAGACCTAATCAGTGTTGCCAGATACTGCTGACGTTTTCCAGCCCAAAATATGTTCAAAACCTGCCAAAATGCACTTGAAACAGCCCAACTTGGGCAGGAAACCGCCCAATCTGGCAACACTGGACCTAATCACTTGCTCAGCCTCGCCTCCGGACGTAGTTATGTAATTACTGATGCCTGAGAGGGCGGGGACATGAATTCATGGCCCGACTTCCTGCTGTAAACTCCTGTCAGAGGCGCGTCATGAATTCTGGACCTACTGACTTTTTTTATATTGTGAAAATATGGGATATTTTCGGGAAAATAAAACAGGAAGACAGTGGAAAATAAGTCAAAATAAGGTATTTCCTGGGAAAAACGGGAGGGTTGACAGGTATGACGTAAACATTGCTACAGTAACATACTAGCTACTATGTTGTTGACATATTAGCTAGCTTGACCTTCAAAACGGCGGACACCGGGGCGTCACGTGACCCTGTGACGTCAGGTGAAATACCTCAATAGAAAACCGGGTTTTTTGTAGCATTTTAGCTTGTGCTGTGGAAAAAATGGCAACAAAAACAAAAAAGCTTACTAAAATTTTTAAAATGAATTCTCCAACTTGTTTTGTAAACCCTTTTTCTTAACTATTACTTGAATTGATTGCACTTATGTTTGCTGGCACTGCTTTTAAATTGTTCTCTCTTTTGGGCTTTTTCCACCTTTATTGGATAGGACAGTGTAGAGACAGGAAATGAGCAGGAGAAAAACAGGGAGGGCTTGGAAAACAACCGCAGGTCAGAATCGAACCCAGGTCCCTGGATTTACAGCATGGCGCCTTATCCACTTAAGCTAAGAAGTCCTGCTGGTAATGCTTTTAAATACCCTACTTAAATCCTTAAAATGAGTCCGATAACTCATGTCTTGTGATCTCATCTCCAATGGTGAAATAAACCGGTTGTGATATGAGTACAGTCTGTTATTTTAGAAGATAAATTTAATATATAATTTAATATCCTAATAAAATATTTTATAACATCACGACATATTACTGTAACTGTTCGTCACTAAAGCATTTTCTAAGATCATAATGTCTTATTTTATTTTATTTTTTTACACACACAATAGGCGTGTGCGTCAAGTTATAGTAAACCACCCCCCGCCTTTTTTTTTTGAGTTGCCGGACCCACCCACCTCCTGCGTTCCGGGACCTCCCACTTAACAAATTAAGCACTGGCAAGCCCCCCCCCCCCCCCGGAACTCAGAGATTGCATTGAAGTGTAAGTTAGGAGAAAAATATTAACATGGGACTCTATCAGTGAACTCTTGGGCGATTTTCAAAGTGACTGAAATCGCCCTAAAAGGGGCGGTACTCTAGAAGCAAGACCACCCTGATTGTCCAATGATACCCAGAGACAGATTAAAATGGCCTAGAGCAGCACTGGTGAAAGTTTGTTTAAAAAAAAAAAAAACTTTTTTTTTCGTTTTGGCAGTGCGTCACCCAGTCGCCCTTATGCACCACCCACCCTTGATTGTGTGAGATCCCGAGAGGCTGCGTCTTGGAGGGGCGCTATATTCCACACAGATGGCTCCAACCACTGGCAGCAATAACTCCTCCATCTGGTGGTGGAGTTAGGAACTTCACCCCTCAGCATGCAACACACCTGTGGCCAATGAGGGCCTGATGAGCAAGAGGGCTTTGTGAGGGCTCAAAACTCCCAGTGTGAATGTGGAGATGAGAGGTTCATGGACTCTCTGTGCTGAGTGGAACCTGCTGGGTGGAGTATTTGTTGAAATGCTTATCTGAAACTCTTACCTGAGGGATTTTGCACTGAAATACTTACGTGTTATGAATGCCTGCTACTGGGCTGAAGACTACAGGAATTGTTGACTGGACTCAAAGTAAGGCAGAAGATTTTGCTTGTTCTGGGAAAAGGATATTGGACTGAAGGAAACCTGCTGATAATTATTCTAAAGCCAGAGACATTGAGTTTGACTTTTGAGAATCAATCCTCATTTGGGCATGGGAATTTGAGATACCTTTTCTGTTTTAATCTCCTGGCATCACATTAAAAATCTTGATTTATTTTAACCTTTGTGTCCTTGCGCTAATTGAAGGGTCCTGCTGAGAGCCAGTCAATCTCTCGTGATATCAAAGTGTGTGTGTGTGTGTGTGTGTGTGTATATATATATATATATATATATATATATATATATATATATATATATGTATGTGTGTGTGTATATACGTATGTGTGCGCAGTGGTGCTTGAAAGTTTGTGAACCCTTTAGAATTTTCTATATTTTTGCATAAATATGACCTAAAACATCAGATTTTCACAAGTCCTAAAAGTAGATAAAGAGAACCCAGTTAAACAAATGAGACAAATATTATACTTGGTCATGTATTTATTGAGGAAAATGATCCAATATTACATATCTGTGAGTGGCAAAAGTATGTGAACCTTTGCTTTCAGCATCTGGTGTGACCCCCTTGTGCAGCAATAACTGCAACTAAACATTTGTGATAACTGTTGATCAGTCCTGCACACCAGCTTGGAGGAATTTTAGCCCATTCCTCCATACAGAACAGCTTCAACTCTGGGATGTTGGTGGGTTTCCTCACATGAACTGCTCACTTCAGGTCCTCCCACAACATTTCCATTGGATTAAGGTCAGGACTCTGACTTGGCCATTCCAAAACATTAACTTTATTCTTCTTTAACCATTCTTTGGAAGAACGACTTGTGTGCTTAGGGTCGTTGTCTTGCTGCATGACCCACCTTCTGTTGAGATTCAGTTCATGGACAGATGTCCTGACGTTTTCCTTTAGAATTCACTGGTATAATTCAGAATTCATTGTTCCATCAATGATGGCAAGCTGTCCTGGCCCAGATGCAACAAAACAGGCCCAAACCATGATACTACCACCACCATGTTTCACAGATGGGATAAGGTTCTTATGCTGGAATGCAGTGCATTCCTTTCTCCTAACATAATGCTTCTCATTTAAACCAAAAAGTTCTATTTTGGTCTCATCCGTCCACAAAATATTTTTCCAATAGCTTTCTGGCTTGACCACGTGCTCTTTAGCAAACTTCAGATGAGCAGGTATTTTCTTTTTGGAGAGCAGTGGCTTTCTCCTTGCAACCCTGCCATGCACACCATTGTTGTTCAGTGTTCTCCTGATGGTGGACTCATGAACATCAACATTAGCCAGTGTGAGAGAGGCCTTCAGTTGCTTAGAAGTTACCCTGGGGTCCTTTGTGACCTTGGCGACTATTACACGCCTTGCTCTTGGAGTGATCTTTGTTGGTTGACCACTCCTGGGGAGGGTAACGATGGTCTTGAATTTCCTCCATTTGTACACAATCTGTCTGACTGTGGATTGGTGGAGTCCAAACTCTTTAGAGATGGTTTTGCAACCTTTTCCAGCCTGATGAGCATCAACACTTTTTTTTTCTGAGGTCCTCAGAAATCTCCTTTGTTCATGCCATGATACACTTCCACAAACATGTGTAGTGAAGATCAGACTTTGATAGATCCCTGTTCTTTAAATAAGTGTGCCCACTCACACCTGATTGTCATCCCATTGATTGAAAACACCTGACTCTAATTTCACCTTCAAATTAACTGCTAATCCTAGAGGTTCACATACTTTTGCCACTCACAGATATGTAATATTGGATCATTTTCCTCAATAAATAAATGACCAAGTATAATATTTTTGTCTCATTTGTTTAACTGGGTTCTCTTTATCTACTTTGAGGACTTGTGTGAAAATCTGATGTTTTAGGTCTAAAGGGTTCACAAACTTTTAAGCACCTGTGTGTGTGTGTGTGTGTATGTATGTATGTATGTATATGTGTATATATATATATATATATATATATATATATATACTTCAAGTTTATTTGTACAGTGCTTTTAACAATAAACATTGTCGCAAAGCAGCTTTACAGAATTTGAACGACTTAAAACATGAGCTAATTTTATCCCTAATCTATCCCCAATGAGCAAGCCTGTGGCGACGGTGGCAAGGAAAAACTCCCTCAGACGACATGAGGAAGAAACCTCGAGAGGAACCAGACTCAAAAGGGAACCCATCCTCATTTGGGCAACAACAGACAGCCTGACTATAATAAGTTTTAACAGGTATAACCCTCAACTGTCCTCATGGGGCCGTCCTTCACAGGAGTGGGGCGATAAAACTCCGACCAGACACAGGGCACCAGGATGGACCAAGCAGGTCCGAGGGGCAGAAGAGGCCAGCATCCCAACCCCAGGATCAACATGTAACTCAGAGGGACAGATTGGGGGGGGGGAGAGAGAGAGAGAGAAAGAAAACACGTTGTTAGGTATGCCCTAAAAATGACAAGTATTAAATCTGTGTGGTAGGCTCGCAGAGACGAGAGTCTTTACATCAGGCATAACACACAATGGCATGTTAATATGGTAAAAAATATATCATGACCTGCTCTGGCTGGATGCTTGATTGGGTGATGGGAGCACACTCCTCAGCAATGATGAGATGCAGATGGGACCCTTAGGCCTGGCCAAGACAATTCAGTTACATTTCACCGGGTCTGGGACATGCGACAGAATGTCTGACGGCCGATTCCCTGCAGGCTACGATAGCCAGTCGAGGTCCCCACCGTCTCCACCAAAAGATTTCCTGTTGACTCCATGTAACTCAGAGGGACAGATTTGGGGTGGGGGGGAGAGAAAGAAAACACAAGTGGTTAGGTATGCCCAATGTCACCTGAATAAGTAGGAACAGTATACATATTGCACCGAGTACAAGCAGGGACTCCGGCAACTAACTATGACAGCATAACTAAAAGGAGAGAGCCAGAAGGTAACACAGGCATGAGGGAGCCCCGGGACATAAAGCAGCCAGCCACTACACAGTCAACAAACTCGAGTGAGCAAGCGAGTGGGGACTGACAGCATCCATACATCCCAGTTTACCAAAACACTCTATGTCTGAGGACCCTCCAGATCTACTCCTTTACCTCATAAACACCATTAACAAAAGGCTTGACTAAACAGATATGTTTTCAGCCTAGACTTAAATGCTGAGACTGTGTCTGATTCCCGAACATTACTTGGAAGGCTGTTCCATAACAGTGGGGCTTTGTAAGAAAAGGCTCTGCCCCCTGATGTAGCCTTCACTATACGAGGTACCAGCAGATAGCCTGCACCTTTTGATCTAAGTAGGCGTGGCGGGTCATAGAGGAGCAGAAGTTCACTCAGGTACTGTGGTGCGAGACCATTTAGTGCTTTAAAGGTCAATAGTAGTATTTTATAATCAATACGAAATTTGATTGGGAGCCAATGCAGTGTGGATAAGACAGGCGTGATGTGGTCATATTTTCTAGTTCTAGTAAGGACTCTTGCTGCGGCATTTTGAACTAACTGGAGCTTGTTGATGCACTTATTGGAACATCCAGACAGTAAGGCATTACAATAATCCAACCTGGAGGTAACAAAAGCATGGACTAGTTTTTCTGCATCATGTAATGACATTAAATTTCTTATCTTTGCAATATTTCTGAGATGAAAGAAAGCTATCCGGGTGATGTTATCAATGTGAGTTTTGAATGAAAGACTGGGGTCAATAATCACTCGGAGGTCTTTTACTGCTGCACGTGAAGAAACAGAAAGGCCATCCAGAGTTACTGTGTAATCAGAAAACTTACTTCTAGCTGTATGTGGTCCTAGCACAAGTACTTCAGTCTTGTCAGAGTTAAGCAGAAGGAAATTTATAAGCATCCAGTGTCTAATGTCCTTAACACATTCCTCAATTTTATTAAGCTGGTGTCTCTCATCAGGTTTTGCAGAGACATACAACTGTGTGTCATCAGCATAACAGTGGAAACTAATACAATGTTTACGAATAATATCGCCCAGAGGTAACATATATAGAGAAAAAAGCAGTGGACCCAAGACAGAACCTTGTGGAACACCAAACTTTACCTTGGTACGTCTAGAAATATCACCTTTTATATCAACATACTGATAACGATCAGTTAGATAAGACCTGAGCCAGGAGAGGGCCATTCCCTTAACTCCCACAACATTTTCTAGTCTATCCAGAAGAATGGAATGATCAATGGTATCAAATGCTGCACTAAGGTCAAGCAACACAAGTAGCGAGACACAGCCCTGATCAGACGCCAACAGTAGGTCGTTTACTACTTTAACCAGTGCTGTCTCTGTGCTATGATGAGGTCTAAATCCTGACTGATACATTTCATGGATGTTATTCCTATGTAAATATGAGCATAACTGCTGTGCCACAGCTTTTTCAAGGATCTTGGAGATAAAGGGGAGGTTTGATATTGGCCGATAATTGGACAGCTGACAGGGATCAAGGTCAGGTTTTTTAATCAGGGGTTTGATAACTGCTAGTTTAAAGGATTTGGGTACATAGCCAATCATAAGAGAAGAATTTATTATTTTTAGAAGCGGTTCAATTACTCCAGGCATTATCTGTTTGAATAGATGTGTCGGTAAGGGATCTAGTACGCAAGTTGAGGCTTTTGATGTAGAGATTAATGAAAGTAATTCAGTTTCTTTTAGGGGAGTAAAACATTCTAACTGATGATCTGATACAGTTATATTGTTAACTACAAGGTCACTTTCATTGTCTAACCTTAAATTAGTAGTTTGAATTTTTTGTCGGATATTCTCAATTTTGTCATTAAAAAAAATCATGAAGTCGTTGCTACTACATACTGCAGGTGTGCATGTGTTGATAGTGGACTTATTCCTGGTTAATTTTGCTACAGTATTAAATAGGAATCTAGGATTATTTTTATCTTCTATTAGGGAGGAGAAATATGTTGATCTCGCAGCACTAAGAGCTTTTCTATACTTCAGGAAGCTCTCCTTCCAAGCTAATTTGAACACTACCAATTTTGTTTTACGTTCCAATTTTCGAGTGGTCTGTTTTAATGTGCGAGTGTCATCATTATACCAGGGTGCTAATTTTTTGTCTCTGACCATTTTCCTTTTTAGAGGAGCTACATTATCTAAAGTATGGCGGAATGTTGACTCTAAGCATTCAGTTGCCTGATCAAGTTCTGCAGGGGCTGACAGTGACCCAATCAAAGTTGACAGCTCTGGGAGATCATTTATAAAGCTCTGTGCAGTAGTTGACGTGAAAGTACGTTTAATACAGTAGCGTGGTGAGGTGCATATATTATTACTCAGACATATTTTGAATGAGATGAGACAATGATCTGAAATAACTTCAGACTGTGGAAGTATGACTATATTGTCTACGTTTAATCTGAATATATATATATATATATATATATATATATATATATATATATATATATATATATATATATATATATATATATATATATATACACGTGTGTGTGTGTGTGTATAATTTTTTATATGTGTGTGTGTGTGTATATATATATATATGTATGTGATTCCACACTTATGGGGACATGAACTTTATTTTTAAAAATTCACCTAAAACCATTTCTTTTTTTTACCATCAGGTCACAAAACATGTAATCTTTAATGAATGATATGTTAAAAGAGAACTTTAATTTTCTGAGATGTAATAAAAACATTTATATGCCAAAGTCAAGCCTATGAGTTCCAAAATGATGTCTGTTACATTACTTCTGTTACGATTGTCCATCTCGCGTCTGTTACAAATTAATTACTATTTAGCTATATACCATGTTAATCTTATTGAAAGAATGTGTATGTTTATTCTACTACACATGTTTATTAATTATATTTGCTAAAACATCACCTTCCTATGTTTCAAAAAGTAATTCTACATTGTTAAAATTGAGAATATATATGTCCACAACACTTCTGTTACGTTCTGACTTTGGCATATAAATGTTATTACATCTCAGAAAATTAGTTATCTTTTAACATATCATTCATTAAAGATTACATGTTTTGTGACCTGATGGTAAAAAAAAGAAATGGTTTTAGGTGAATTTTTAAAAATAAGTTCATGTCCCCATTTCAGTACCCATAAGCGTGGAATCACTCATAAATAAATAAAAAAAAAAATCTCCTTCTCATCCCTGGCGGGGGGGTGGTATCCATGTCATCCTCAAGCTCGGGTCTTCTACCAGAGGCCTGGGAGTTTGAGGGTTCTGCGCAGTATCTTCGATGTTCCTAGGACTGCGCTCTTCTGGACCGAGGCTTCAGATGTTGTTCCTCGGATTTGCTGGAGCCACTCTCCCAGTTTGGGGGTTACTGCCCCAGGTGCCCCCACTACCACGGGGACCACGCAACCCTTGACCTTCCACATCTGTTCTAGCTGCTCTTTCAACCCTTGATACTTCTCAAGTTTCTCATGTTCCTTCTTCCTGATGTTGGCGTCAGCTGGGATCGCCACATCTATCACCACCACCCTCTTCTGCTCTTTGTCCACCACCACTGTCTGGTTGGTTAGCCAGGATCTGTTTGTCAGTCTGGAAGCTGAAGTCCCACAGAACCTTGTCCCTGTTGTTCTCAGCCACCTTCTGTGGTATGGCCCATTGGGACTTGGGTACTTCTATTCCATACTGGTTGCAGATGTTCCTGTATACTATCCCAGCCACTTGGTTGTGCCTCTCCATGTACGCTGATCCAGCTAGCATTTTGCACCCTGCTACTATGTGCTGGACTGTTTCAGGGGCTTCTTTGCACAGTCTGCATCTTGGGTCTGATCTACTCTGGTAGATCCTGGCCTCTATGGCTCTTGTGCTTATGGCCTGTTCTTGTGCTGCCATGATTAGTGCCTCTGTGCTGTCTCAGTCCTGCATTATCCAGCCACTGGTAGGATTTCTTGATATCAGCCACTTCCTCTATCTGACGGTGGTACATGCCATGTAGGGGTTTGTCCCTCCAGGTTGTCTGTTCCTCCTCCTCCTCCGCACTCTCATCAGGGTTCTGCTGCCTGAGACATTCACTTGGCAGTTCATCCTTTGGGGCCATCTTTCTGATGTATTCTCGGATTTTCGATGTTTCATCCTGGACCGTGGTCTTGACGCTCACTAGCCCTCAGCCTCCCTCTTTCCGCTTAGTGTATAGTCTCAGGGTGCTGGACTTGGGGTGGAACCCTCCATGCATGGTGAGGAGCTTTCTAGTCTTGATATCTGTGGCTTCTATCTCCTCCTTTGGCCAGTTTATGATACCAGCGGGGTATCTGATGACTGGTAGTGCGTACATGTTGATGGCTCGGACCTTGTTCTTACCATTCAGCTGACTTTTCAGGACCTGCCTTACTCTCTGGAGGTATTTGGCTGTGGTTGACTTCCTTGTGGCCTCTTCATGGTTTCCATTAGCCTGTGGGATGCCAAGGTACTTGTAGCTGTCTTGGATATCACCCATGTTGCCCTCTGGTAGGTCAATCCCCTCAGTCCGGATCATCTTGCCTCTCTTTGAGACCATCCGGCCACACTTGTCCAATCCGAATGACATCCCCATGTCATCGCTGTAGATCTGGGTGGTGTGGATCAGCGAGTCTATTTCTTGCTCGTTCCTGGCATACAGCTTGATGTCATCCATGTAGAGCAGGTGGCTGATTGTTGCCCCACTACAGAATCGGTACCCATAGCCGCTCTTCGTGATGATCCGACTGAGGGGGTTCAGGCCTGTGCAGAACAGCAGTGGTGATGGCGCATCTCCTTGGTATATGCCGCACTTGATGTTGACTTCGGCAATGGGTTTTGAGTTGGCCTCTAGGGTTATCTTCCACATTTCCATTGAGTTCTGGATGAAAGTCCTTTGGTTCCTGTTGATCTTATACAGCTCCAGACATTCCAGTATCCATGTGTGTGGCATTGAGTCGTAGGCTTTCTTGTAGTCAATCCAGGCAGTGCACAGGTTGGTCTGTCTCTTCTTACAGTCTTGGGCGACTGTTCTATCGACCAGTAGCTGGTGCTTGGCTCCTCTGGTGTTACTGCCAATTCCTTTCTGTGCCTCGCTCATGTATTGAGCCACATGCTTACTCATTTTTGCCGCAATGATGCCTGACAGGGCCTTCCATGTTGTGCAGAGACAGGTAATTGGCCGGTAGTTGGATGGGATGGGTCCCTTCTGGGGGTCCTTCATGATTAGGACTGTCCTGCCTTGGGTTAGCCATTCTGGGTGGGTCCCATCCCTCAGCAGCTGGTTCATCTGTGGTGCTTGGTAGAGATGCACCGATACCACATTTGTGAAAACTGATACGAGTATGAGTACTATCATTTCAGTACTTGCCGATACCGAGTACTACCGATACTGTTGATGTTATTAAAATATAGGCTACCTACATATCTATAATCTAACACCCGCGGGCCGCCGCAATGCTCGCAACCACCCACTACAACTCTGCGCACTGACATACAGTACCCAGCAGAGGGAGACAACTAGTCATGAATGAGTGTATAGAGAAGAAGACTCAGCCGTTACAACCAAACGCAACATCGCGTCCCGTGCTCGTGGAGCTCCATACCTGTAGATGGGACGTCAATTTCCTTGGTCTTAGCGTTGCCCTCAACTGAAACAAGTTGGAAAACTCAATCAGCCATTTCTTAAAGCTCTCTCTCTCTCACTCTTCACTCTTAAACTCTCCCGGTTGGACTCGTACTTAAACCTCTGCCGGTTGGATTCACCTATACAAAAATCCGATTTTCATTTGTTAGTGAGTAGCCTGTCCTACAAAACCCTTACCTAGGCGAATAGCCAACATTAAAAAAGGACAATGTTGGGGATCTTGGCGTAGGCCTATCTGCGTATGGCAGCGAAAGGGAGTGGAGTGTGGAGAGATGTTTAAAATGACATTGTTGGGGAAAGATGTTGTGACGGCACTGTTTCATGACTACGCAAACACATCTTCGTCATGGAAAAATGGGTTGTTGTCAAACAATTTTTTTTTTTGGTCTTCTGACGAAATTAGCCTACGCTCAATGCTTGAGATTTACAATTTTTTTCCTGGGAGAGGCTTTTTTTCCTCGAATGGACGCTGGCAAAAGGCGCTTCACAGAACACTATCGGCGCATGGTATAGCCTATCATATTATGCTCAAGCCTGAGCTCAACAATGCTTCAGTTTTTTTTTTCTCTCGAATGGAACCAAAAGCACTGTGGGGAACATTGGTATCGGCACTGGTATCGGTTCATGGTATCGGCAACTGTTTGACAAGTACGAGTATGAGTATATTAGTGGAGTATCGGGGCCGATGCCGGTATCGGTGCATGCTTACTGCTAGGTGTTCATGGAGTGCAGTTAGCTTTTCCAGCCAGTATGTATGGATCATATCGGGGCCTGGTGCTGTCCAGCTCTTCATCTTTGACACTCTTTCTTGGATGTCTGCCATTGAGATGGTTACTGGTTCTTGTTCTGGGAGGTTGCTGTGGTCAGCTCTTGGGTCCACTAACCATTGGGCATCGGTGTTGTGATGCCTTTCTTTCCCATATGTCTTTCCAGTATTTTTCCACCTCAGATCTTGGTGGGTCTGACTGGTTGTTGTTCCCCTGCCACTGAGAGTACACCTTGGCTGGTTCAGTGGAGAACAGCTTGTTTATTCTCCTGGCCTCTCCCTCCTTGGTGTATCTCTTCAACTGGGTGGCCAGAGCTGTTAGTTGCTGTTTGGCAGTTTTGAGTGCCTCTGGTATGGAGAGTGAGTTGTACTTCCTGGGTGCCCCTTTATTCACCATGTTCCCTTTCTGTAGTTCAGCTAGCTGGCTAACTTCTCTCCGTGCTGCCTTTATCTTGGCCTCTAATGCCGCTTTTCCACTACCAACGCGGCTGTGCCGTGCTGAGTCGAGCTGAGTGAGGCTATTGGAGTTGCATTTCGACTACAACCGCGCTGAACCGTGCTGGCTGGAAGTGGGTGGACACATTGGGTGGAGTTAGCGAAAGTGGGTGGATGTCACGTGATGTCGTTAAGCAGCGCAAACAGTGACATCAGTGAGCTTTTAAGCGGTCGTCTCACGACCCGAATAGTAAACAATAAACATGGAGGACATGGAGTCATTAGTGTTGCTGGTCTTGGTGCTGTGGCTTGTTGTCACCGACAACGCCAACAGATACTGGCAAGAGCGTATAAATGAGGCGAGGCGCAGAAGGCTTCAGAAATTCTCGTAATTCGTAATTCTTCTTCCGGGTTTACGGTGTTTACAGATCCCAGTGTGCTCGCGGGGCATGTGTGGGCATGTGAGGACACTCCTCCTCACCAATCGGTGCACAGGGGAGTGTCTGCTCACGCCCCCAGCCTCACTCGGCTCGGTTTGGCTCGCTTCAGCCCCACTCCAAAACGGTGTGAGTTTTAGGGGCTAAGCAGGGCTTGAAGCGAGCGGAGTCGTGCTGTTTTTTGGTAGTTGAAACGCGAGCCGTGTCGGGCTGAAGCGAGCTGAAAAAGGGTAGTGGAAAAGGGCCATAATCATCTCTTCCATGGTGGATACTGTTTATGTCCCGAGCCCACCTTGTGTCCAAGCATCTCCATGATTACTGTTGCTGTACTGTGTACCAGCTTGTTGGTCTCAGTGATGGTTCTTGTGGAGATTGTCTTCAGAGCAGCATTCACATCTACTAGTAGATCTTCTGAAGGTACTTGGCAACTCAGCTTCGGTATTCGTCGGGGGCTCCAGGTTTCCAGTTGGGTCACGATCTTCCTTCTCAGGTCAGCAGCTCTTGTGTTGAGGCTGTTAGCTGTTGGGGCTTGGTACCCAATCTCTGGTTGTGGGGATGATGACATCTCCCCGCTGACCTGTCTTCCTGGCTCCCCCTTGCTGTAGCATCATTGTTGTATTTCATTAATCTCTAGTTGTTTACAGATGTTGGAACACTGGGCTAATAGCTGTTTTTGTTAGCCTTGATTGTGGGTTTCGATGTATCCAATGGTCCCACATTCGCTGCATGTATCCCCTCTCTCTGGGATTGCTTGTATAGTAGCATTCCAGCAAATCCGTATTTTCTGTCCTCATCCATCGAGGTCTTGTTCCAGTAGCCCATTTCTCATCAGTTTGCCCTGGTTCCTCTGAGTTCCCTAGCAACTGACGCAGACCTTGTTGAGCCGATATGACTCTATCAGTTATGTCTTCACTCATTCCTGAGGTAGGCTGATATATCATGAGGGGTCTTGCCTAAGGACCCTTACTAGATGTTTTGCCCCAACCGGGATTCGAACCCTGATCTCCCGCGTCGTAGGTTACCACTGTACTATCCAGCTGATATTTGTATATGTATGTATGTGTGTGTGTGTATATATATATATATATATATAATGTGTGTGTTTGATTTGTAGTTGAATAATCAATACCAATACTTTCATCAGAAAGTACAGCAATTCGAGGAGGATAAATAACAATAAAACTAGGATACCTATTACGTGGTGGTAAATATCTATTAGTATTTATTAATACAACCCCGATTCCAAAAAAGTTGGGACTAATATTTGCAATAATTTACAAATCTCAAACTGATTGCGTTCACAATAGAATAAAGACAACATATCAAATGTTGAAAGTGAGACATTTTGAAATTTCATGCCAAATATTGGCTCATTTGAAATTTCATGACAGCAACACATCTCAAAAAAGTTGGGACAGGGGCAATAAGAGGCTGGAAAAGTTAAAGGTACAAAAAAGGAACAGCTGGAGGACCAAATTGCAACTCATTAGGTCAATTGGCAATAGATTACTAACATGACTGGGTATAAAAAGAGCATCTTGGAGTGGCAGTGGCTCTCAGAAGTAAAGATGGGAAGAGGATCATCAATCCCCCTAATTCTGCGCCGACAAATAGTGGAGCAATATCAGAAAGGAGTTCGACAGTGTAAAATTGCAGAGAGTTTGAACATATCATCATCTACAGTGCATAATATCAAAAGATTCAGAGAATCTGGAAGAATCTCTGTGTAAGGGTCGAAGCTGGAAAACCATACCGGGTGCCTGTGATCTTCGGGCCCTTAGACGGCTCTGCATTACATACAGGCATGCTTCTGTGTTGGAAATCACAAAATGGACTCAGGAATATTTCCAGAGAACATTATCTGAACACAATTCACTGTGCCGTCTGGCGTTGCCAGCTAAAACTCTATAGTTCAAAGAAGAAGCCGTATCTAAACATGATCCAGAAGCGCAGACGTCTTCTCTGGGCCAGTGGACTGTGGCAAAGTGGAAAACTTCTGTGGTCAGACGAATCAAAATTTGAAGGTCTTTATGGAAATCAGGGACGCCGTGTCCTTTGGACTAAAGAGAAGGACAACCCAAGTTATCAGCGCTCAGTTCAGAAGCCTGCATCTCTGATGGTATGGGGTTGCATTAGTGCGTGTGGCATGGGCAGCTTACACATCAGGAAAGACACTATCAATGCTGAAAGGTATATCCAGGTTCTAGAGCAACATATGCTCCCATCCAGATGACGTCTCTTTCAGGGAAGACCTTGCATTTTCCAACATGACCATGCCAAACCACATACTGCATCAATTACAGCATCATGGCTGCATAGAAGGGTCCGGGTACTGAACTGGCCAGCCTGCAGTCCAGATCTTTCACCCATAGAAAATATTTGGCGCATCATAAAACGGAAGATACAACAAAAAAGACCTAAGACAGTTGAGCAACTAGAATCCTACATTAGACAAGAATGGGTTAACATTCCTATCCCTAAACTTGAGCAACTTGTCTCTTTAGTCCCCAGACGTTTACAGACTGTTGTAAAGAGAAAAGGGGATGTCTCACAGTGGTAAGCATGGTCTTGTCCCAACTTTTTTGAGATGTGTTGTCATGAAATTTAAAATCACCTAATTTTTCTCTTTAAATAATACATTTTCTCAGTTTAAACATTTGATATGTCATCTATGTTCTATTCTGAATAAAATATGAAATTTTGAAACTTCCACATTGCATTGTTTTTTTCCAATTTGTACTTTGTCCCAACTTTTTTGGAATCGGGGTTGTATTTCAGTTTCACTGTAGTTACGAAATATTGAATATGCTTTGACCCTCAAGTGCTCAGTTCATTTTTTACATCACATTTTTTTTACTTTTAGTTATTGAATTATTTTAGTTTGTGATTGTAAAGTGCTTACAGCATATTTGTACAGGCGCTAAATAAATTGTTTTATAACATACAATCCACGCCTTTTGCCCATAGTCAGCTGGGATAGGCTCCAGCTTGCCTGCAACCCTGTAGAACAGGATAAAGCAGCTAGAGATAATGAGAGATTATTACTGTAAACTGTTTTGCATAAAAGTATTTGCCAAATGAATAAATTTAAACATAAAATTGTGAAATCAAAAGCTTCTCCATTAAAGACAGGTTAGGTAAATTTGGAGAAATCAGCAAGAGTATGCCAGACTTTTAAATAAACAATCCCAAACCCTTTTTGCAGTGATTTCTCCAAAGCAACTTCTCCAAAACACATGAATACTCACTGCCTGATTACTGCTGGATGACAAGTTCATGAAAGAGAGCATTGGGGTGTGCGTTGTAGTGGGGGCAAGGGTGTAGCACCTCATTGTCATATCCAACTACTTCATGTCTCGTTTACAATTAAGAAAACACCTAACATTATGATAATGAATATAAATGACAAACATAGCTATTTCTAGCACTCGGAGCCATCGACTAGCTCACTAGCTTTAGCAATATGTCTGTAATATGTCTGCAAGACTTGCAGAAAACTCCAGTCACACGCAATGAGTGTATGAAATGATTGGACAGGCTTTTTGTAGCCCTGCAAGTCCACAGACGACAGATTTTCTTTTTATTGTCAGACCATTGAATTTATTCATTTAAATTTGATTTATTTAGGATGTAAAGAAATATTTCTTGAAATTAACAAAAATATGGTGGTGTAGTGGTTAGTACTGTTGCCTCACAGCAAGAAGGTCCTGGGTTCAAGCCCAGCAGCTGGCGAGGGCCTTTCTGTGTGGAGTTTGCATGTTGTCTGTGTGGGGTTTCTTCCGGGTGCTCTGGTTTTCCCCACAGTCCAAAGACATGCAGGTTAAGCTAACTGGTGGGTCTAAATTGACCGTGAGTGTGAATGGTTGTTTGTCTCTGTGTCAGCCCTATGATAACCTGTCGACTTGTCCAGAGTGTACCCCGCCTCTCGCCCACAGTCAGCTGGAATAGGCTCCAGCTTGCCTGCGACCCTGTAGAACAGGATAAGCGACTACAGCTGATGGATGATGATGATAAAAATACTTCTAAAATAAATTGCCTACACTGTCCTTAATTGCCATGAAAGCACCACTGTAAAATTAAAATGTTTCAAATTGTTAAAACCTGTACAATGACTATGAAATACCACCAATCATAATAGATGTGGGAAATAAATATATTCCACATTTGCATCTATACATCCACTACTTCTGACAAAATAATATGCCTTCTCATACAGTGGTGCTTGAAAGTTTGTAAACCCTTTAGAATTTTCTTTTTGCATAAATATGACCTAAAACATCCTCAGATTTTCACACAAGTCCTAAAAGTAGATACTGTAAAGAGAACCCAGTTAAACAAATGAGACAAATATTGTACTTGGTCATTTATTTATTGAGAAAAATGATCCAATTTTACATATCTGTGAGTGGCAAAAGTATGTGAACTTTTTCTTTCAGTATCTGGTGTGACCCCCTTGTGTAGCAATAACTGCAACTAAACATTTCCGGTAACTCTTGATCAGTCCTGCACACTGGCTTGGAGGAATTTTAGCCCATTCCTCTGTACAGAACAGCTTCAACTCTGGGATGTTGGTGGGTTTCCTCACATGAACTGCTCGCTTCAGGTTCTTCCACAACATTTTGATTGGATTAAAGGTCAACTAAGTAAAAAAAATTAACTTTCATAATATGTTTATTCTTGCCTAAAAACACAAAACCCGACTTAGAAGTAAAGCAAGAAAGTTGTTCTCAAAATCGTATATTTTTAGTGAAGTTACAAAATATCCCTTTCTGATTGGACAACAGGTGATGTATGTTTCAGAATACAATGCAGAAAGTAACTGAAGAACTCCCTGCAGTTTTTGTGGAAATGATCGATAAGGATCGAAATTAAAGGGACACATTGTGTTGTGCATTGTTTTCCATAGTGTTTCACAACAGGTAATACGCCCCGAATGTGTCCTGCATCATGCTTTTTCATTTTTTTTTTTATCAGGTAGGGTACATAAGTGACGCGCATGTGAGTAGAACATTTGTGAGGTGGTGAGTGATTGAGCTGAACAACATGGCATCCAGTTCCAGCGATATATCCGACCAAGATGAGCCAAGGAGAGGTGTCATCACTACTGTAGTAAAATAATAAAACCACACACAAAGTAAATTCACAAAGTACATTGAATAATGGTTGGAATTCCAAATGACCTATTGTTAATGAAGGCACATTCTTGACATTTCTTTGCTCTACATGAAATTCAGACATACTGCATATCAGCAGCTGGCTAGATGGTGCTGGGAGTACCTAGGCCATCATGTTCGCGTTCCGCTGCCATCCTGTGCAGTCACAAAGATCCGGGAGACATTCCCATCCACTGAATATACAGGTTTCCAGGATGTGGTGTAATGTGGCAAATAAAGACGTTTGAATGTATACTTGAATCAGATTTATTTGTTCTAATGCATTTGTTAACCCTATAACAAAGACAAACCAGAGGTCCAAAGACCTGGGAAAAGGATTCACACAGCAATCCTTCCCAATCCAGTGTGGATACATTATATGTCCATAATCAACACTACGCCAGTAATTAGGAATAACTCACGGCCGAGAGAGTGTGGGTAGTTGGACACAACTTTACTGAAGGGAAGCGCACGGAGAGTAAATACACACTGGAAGAGGCAGAGGGTGTGCATGCACCAAAATAGAATAACAATAACCAGGCAGTAGACTGGCGTGACCACCTTTCTTCCTCACACCCGCCCCCAACCAGATAGAACCCAGTACTGTAACTTATCACAACACAGGCAACTAGAACGCCTGCACAGGCTAACGACTAAACACAACAGTGTAAGGCAACATATGACTATCAACACTGTGAATAATAACACAAAACACAACATTGTTCCAAAAAAGGATACGAGAAGAGTCCATCACAAGTCCGAGACATAGTCACTGAGATGAGCTGGCCACGCCTGGGTCAGCGCACGAAGACCCCGGGTCCTCTGGCGGGTCACACGGCAGGGCATTGACGGCAGGTGATTGCCATCCCGGGACAGGGCAGGATCCACCGGACCCAGCAGGGGTGGGCACCGACGCAATTTCAGGGGGGATAGCAGGTGCTGGGGGGCACACCCTGGGGTGTAGTCGGGGGTAGAGGACAGTCATCATCAGACTCGTCCCCATCCTCAGAGGGACGGATGGTGTCAGGGCTGGCAACAGGGTCCCTTGTAGCAGTCTGACAACTTGACTCGATAGGTGAAGTCTCTAAGTTGCGACCCTGCAAACTTGCGCAGGCCACACCAGAGACCCTCAACAGACACGACGAGGTATCTGTCACGGCTGCATGCCTTGTTGCGGTCAGCGTGGCGGTAGACAAGGTCACCCACCTCAATCGAAGAGGGGATTAGGGTCTTTCCACGCGGGGCTTTGGACCTCTCGCTGTGTGCGTGGTTCCTCGCCCTCCATGCTGCAAACGTATAAGTTCCTCGTCGGCGAGGGGCAGCTGTGTGCAGGTGAACTGGTCTCTGTGTCCACATTTCCCGGGCAGACAGGCCGCGGGATCGCAGTCTGGAGTTAAGGCAAGCTGTGGCGACTGCTAGGAGCCTTGACGATATAAGACCACCGCGAGGCTGCTGTCGCAGCAATTCCTCTCCCAACTCTTGCACCGCCTTTTCTGCAACAGGGTTCTTGTTCAGGTTCTTCGCCCGCCCCAGCTCCAGTGAGATTCTATGTTGTGCGAGGAGCGAGTCGGAAGCCAGGGCCTTGAAAGCAGGGGCCGGGTCGGTCCGTATTACGGCAAATGGACCATCCAGGGGCCGCAGTTCCACGCAGAGCCTGATGAGTCCATCCCGCAGGGTTTGGCTCCCCTCGTCTTCCACCAGCATCGACACTGTGTAGGACGTCACATACTCTCTCGTAATACAAGCACCAGTTGGCGTGCGCGTTTCATGACGTCAGCAGCAAAGGTGATGCCAACCGCAGCAGGGGGCGCAGACGACGACTGTTCCATGACGACTTGGGGGGTATGACAGAGAGCCGCACAAGAATGACAGCCCTCTGTAACTTGGAGGACGGCCTTGTCAAGGGTAAAGAAGTATCTGCTAATCGTCTTTCTGAGCTGGTTGGCAGAGGGGTGGCTGAGCTGTAAGTGCAAAGCAGTCACGAGGCCATCCAGGACCTGTCTGGGGACAATTATGCACTCCCGACATGGGGAGAGGGGTTCCTCACGTCTCATGATGAGCAAGCCGTCACTAGCGATGGATGCCACGCTGAGGTACCTTTTGACGTCTTTGATGTTTGTCATTTTCTTAGATGATCGGGTCCCTTGGGTAAGATGAGCATGGGTACGGCGCAAATCGGGGCATTCAGACTGGAGTGATCGCCATGCCGTCCTGCTCATGAAAGGAAGCCTTGCTCGACCTGCCAGGATATCCTCAGTGGACAGTAGCCGGACGACTGAGTCCTGAGTGCGTTGCACAAAGCTGCACACTTGGCATGCCATGTCTGTGTAGTCGGGAGGGTTACGGCTAGCAAAGTCAGATGGGAGGATGGCTGCGCCGGCCACATGTCGTATTGATACTTGGAATCTGCCCGCCATGGAGAGGAACGTAGAGACACGAGGACTAGCAGAGAACTCGCCCCTGCACAGCTTTTCGTAGGCTTGGACACATGGCTTGCTGTCGGTCAGGACGCACGCCCTGTTTGTCGACTGAATGATGTAGGGGCCAAAATGCTTGATGGCCGCAGCAATGGCGAGGGCCTCAACCTCACAGGGCAGCCATGTCAACTGATGGTCACGCAACTTGGCGCTAAAGAAGCCAGCAAGGGCAAGCTTGTCATCATGCATCACATACAGTGTGGCAGCTATGCCAGGCCTCCTGACTGCACCATCAGACACGATCCACAGTTGATCATCTGGGTGGGGTAGGACGACTGAGCGGCTGGAGGAGAGGCACTCCTTCACCTTATCGAAGGCACAGTGTAGCTCCTCAGTCCAGTCGACATTGTCTTGTGACGTCTTCCCTGCGATGGCGTCGTCAAGGGGGGCAAGGAGGGCAGAGCAGTGTCTGATCACATGGGCCATTACTTTAACCGCTCCAATGAAGGATCTCATGCCACCCACTGATTTCGGTGGCTCGCATGCAGCCAGGGTAGACACACAGTGGGGGCTTGGCTGAAGTGTACCCTGAGTCCACACCCACCCAAGGACGGTAGTGGAGCGCGGGTTAATGACAGTCTTGGATGCTGAGAGACGCAGGTTGCATCGACTCAGAGCATGTAGGACAGAGGACCAATTATCCAACAGCTCCTCAGGTGAGTTGCCGCCGCAATACAAGTCATCAGCGAGCTTCACCATGACGCCGGCCTGTAGCAAATCACCCAACAAGCGGTACATGAGTTCTTCAAGTGCGGTTTCTGAGCCAGGCATGCCCATGGCTGAACGTGCATAGACACGGACACCATGAAAGGGGGTGACCATGCCACAGTACTTCATGGAGTCGCACGACAGTGGTATCTGGTAGAAAGCGTTCAAGTCAGTGGCTATTAGGTGTCTCCACTGAGCAATTTGGCGTAAGGTGCTGTCGACATCGGGCATAAGGGATGGTTGGGGCTTCGAGTAGCGGCCGACATCGGCAAAAGCACTCACTAAACGATATCCACCGCTCTGCTTTCTGACTAGGAAGGAGAGGTTGAGATATATTCCACTGACACACCTACATCCTCAGGGTGACGGAAGACGCCCAGACACTCCAGCTCGCCGAATTTCTGTTGTAGCTCAGTAAGTTTGTCTCTGCCGTACAAGGGTAAGCGACCTTTGTGTTGTGGTGGCTCGACTGAACCCATATTCACTTTGGCCTCGAATGGGCACACAGCGCCATTATAGCCAGAGATAGCAGGGTTGAACACCGTCATATTGGTCCAGCAAGGAGTGAAACCTATCTTTAAAGCCAGGAGGGAGTAGGTTGTCTGGGTCTACTTGGACACCCCTGGAGTGCTGAACATTTGCAGGTCGCACTGGGAGATGTCGGGCCATAGGCATGATGGTGTGAGTATCAGGCGCTTGGCTCAGAATGGACGGTGTTGAGAGGGGGTCCACTTGGCAGAAATGTTGGTGACGCTTTAAGACATGAGGTTCGCTTGAAAGGTTTGGGATGCGAACCCTCCCCACGACGCTGGATATCACCCCAGGGTGGGGCCAGCCATGCGTGGCATCACCCTTGCTCCTTCGTGCATCCAGGCGGGGTTCCATGGCATAGGCTGTGTCTGTAGGAGCATCAGGTGGGAGGGAAATTTCAAGAAATTCACCCGGCCATATGGTGGTTGACACGGGAGGAGCACGTAATGTAATGGTGCGGCAAACCACATTCTTGGTGGGATTGGTGTCAGTGGAGCCGTAGGAGGACACTGCTCCATCAGCCAAGGTAATTAGTCTTTTGGCAGGGCGCATGGAAATGTCATTTGAGGACATGAAGGGGGTGCCTGCGAGTATGTCCACGTCCAGGTTTTCCACAACCAGGCCGTCAAAGTGGAACGTATTGGCACCACGGTTGAATGCAAGGCGGGTCTCTCCCACCACCCTCATGGGAGAGGAACCATCGGCCTGGTGGGCTGACTGGGAGCTGAGGGTCATGTGAGCTCCCAGGCGGTGTGCAGCAGACAGTCTGATCATGTTGCAAGTAGCGCCAGTGTCGAGAATAATACGTGCATGGTGGTGTTTGTAAAAGGCGTCAATATATGGCGATTGCCTGACTTGGACGGCGCGAGCAGTGTGGGGCTGAGTAGGCTCAGGACAGACAGGGGGAGGTGGCTCTTCATCAGGACACTCCTGGTATGAGAGTCGACAGTTTCCTCATCGAGCACAGAGACAATCTGTCTGGCTTTGAGCATAAATTTACGGTCTTGTTCAGGTAGGTATTTGCATGAACTGAGGAAGTGCGTGTTGTTTTGGCGGCCTGCTTGTGTGCACAGGGGGCATGACTTTTCACGTGGGCTCAACCGCATTGGCATTTTAGTGGCACCAAAGGGGGACTGACGGGGTGCTGTGCCACTGTATGTGCGGTTAGAGACCGCTGCTCGCATAATTTTAGCATCGTCAGCTGCGCGAATTTCAGAGAGTAGGGAGTCTAGAGCTTGGGAAATCTCTGGTTTGATAGATGCCAATGTACGAGTGCGCAATTCAGTGCCATATCTTTGCTTGACGAGTTTGGGTAGATCAGCATGAATTAAATGCAGCCACATCACAACTACAAAGTTCTCGAGGGAAGGGGACAGCTCTTCATCCTCAGCTAGAGCTTCACCATGGTTGGTTAACCCGGCTGCCTTAAGGAGACTATCCTCTGTGAAGGCCATAAGGCGCTGATATAAATCTTCAGGACGCTTGTCATTTTCTAAGTGAATGTCCACAAAATCAATGAGCTGAGCGCCTGTGGTCTGGAAGCCATAATGTAAACGAATGGTTTGCCATACGCCGTCAATGGATGTGGAGTTTCTGACAATAGTGTTACGGGAAATCACAGGGCAGTAGTTGGCTATTTGACCTAGCATGAGTTCCAACTGGCTAACTTTTTGCTGAGCAGTCCGCCTGTGAGCTACAGGAATTGCCTCACCATCATCCTGAAATCCTCTGAGAGGAGTAGTTCGGCTCTTCTTACCCCACATCGTACCCTCGATGAGGAACGGACCAAACGCAGGATCCAAAGAGAGTGTATACAGTAAGTTTTGTTTCCAGTTTTCAAATGAATTCAGAGTCTCTTGTTTAGTCAGGCACCATTGTTTTGGTGCGCGGTTAACATTAGCTGCTATCACGCAGACAAACGTGTTCTCAAACTACCTTCTCGGCCGATGACACTTTCGTCGGAGTTGGAGAAAGTTTAGATGCAAGGCTGGGTTCGGTGAATTTGCGCTGCCACCACGCCAGTAATTAGGAATAACTCACGGCCGAGAGAGTGTGGGTAGTTGGACACAACTTTACTGAAGGGAAGCGCACGGAGAGTAAATACACACCGGAAGAGGAAGAGGGCGCGCATGCGCCAAAATAGAATAACAATAACCAGGCAGTAGACTGGCACTAACACTTGTCTGAAATAACCTCAGCAATGATGACAAAAAAAAAAAAAAGTAGTATGTATGGTGTTGAAACAGAACTGAAAAAGTTTTCAAAGACCCAAAAAGGCACAAGATCATACATGACACACATTTGCCCATCAAAAGTTTCTCTGATGTGTACATACAGCACAATACAATCATTTTTTGGAAAATCGGCTGTGATGGCATCGGATTATCTCCTCTTTGGGGGGGTACACATGGCCGCTGCTCAAAGGTGGTGGTGATGGCTGCCTCTCTGGTGGTGAAGTGTCAAAGTCTTGCTCCGATACATGAGCCATGAGTTCCTCAACATAGGCTACACACATTAAAAAAACGTGTCAAACGTTCAAAAGAAGATTACTGCTTTTAGTTTTGGTGGGCTGTCTGTTTTGTAACACTAGGTAAAGCGTTTTACAAATCAGTGCAAAGCCAATATGTGACACATGTATGGGGAAAATCACAACCTACATAATGTGACATTTTCCACCTTTGACTTACAGTAGTTGCATGGTTCTTTGACTGGCTTAGCTGAAGCACTTCCTGGCTTATACTTTGGTTTTTGAATACTATAGCGTAGGTCCCCTTTACTTGTCCTTGCCTGCTCTCTGTCACTGTTTTGCGTTGTAGTGTAGTGCTGCCAAATGAATCCTGAGATACAAATGATAGGAAAGAAACAATGATTTTGTTGATGCGGTTAATATTGATACTGAATGTGATGTTATCTATTATCAGCATGAAAACAACAACATTCTGAGTTATCAAGATTAGCGAGAGGTATGAACTTGCCTGCTGAGGATGTCATGATATCTGTACGACTTCATTTTTGGCGCAAATTTTTTGATGGTCTCATCTTTGGGGAAGCGATGAAAGCTTACCCCGTCTTTATATGTATTGCCACAACCTGCAATTATACACCGAGTAGGCATGGCTGGGGACTGTAGGCGAAAACTCTGGACTCAGTCTTTGTAAGTAACTAAATCAACTCAAATTACTTTCAGCACTTCAGTCCAGGTGCAACGACTATGCCACAGTGTTATTCTGAAACATGCGTCATGAGGTCGTGTGACCTATCTCGTGCTCATAAGTTTATTTTTTGAAGGGTGGAGCTTTGGGTCCTGAAAAACAGATGAAATACCGCTTTCCAGCAATTAGTGCACATTCACAAAATCACGCTCAGAAATGTAAGGTACAGTATCTCTCTGGATACATGAAAACACATTTGGATCACCGTGGAATTTTGTTTTTTTTTTTAACTTAGTTGACCTTTAAGGTCAGGACTTTGACTTGGCCATTCCAAAACATTAACTTGATTCTTCTTTAACCATTCTTTGGTAGAATGACTTGTGTTCTTAGGGTGATTGTCTTGCTGAATGACCCGCCTTCTCTTGAGATTCAGTTCATGGACAGATGTCCTGATATTTTCCTTTAGAGTTCGCTGGTATAATTCAGAATTCATTGTTCCATCAATGATAGCAAGCCGTCCTGGCCCAGATGCAGCAAAACAGGCCCAAACCATGATACTACCACCACCATGTTTCACAGATGGAATAAGGTTCTCATACTGGAATGTAGTGTTTTCCTTTCTCCAAAGATAACGCTTCTCATTGAAACCAAAAAGTTCTATTTTGATCTAATCCGTCCACAAAACATTTTTCCAATAGTCTTCTGGCTTATCCACGTTATCTTTAGCAAACTGCAGATGAGCAGCAATGTTCTTTCTGGAGAGCAGTGACTTTCTCCTTGCAACCCTGCCATGCACACCATTGTTGTTCAGTGTTCTCCTGATGGTGGACTCATGAACATTAAAGTGCATATCACGGGTAAATTCAGGAGCAAGATCAATGTAATTCTCCTGTTTTATATTAAACTTTGGTCAATATCTGTCACGTTTTGTGCAATTTTTTTACCTTGCGCAATACCAGAAAAATTCAGTGGAAATCAAGCCATTTGAGGCGAATTTGTCTGCCTCTGAAAAAACTTGGCATTTGGATTTCCCGCTAAACATTGATTTTCGTGACGTCACTTGCGGGACGCCTCTTTCTGAATCCTACATCAGTGCTGGTTTGTTTATGAGAAAACGACCTGGTGGTTTTCTGCAAATTTCAACGTTATTGTAGAAATAGTTTAAGGTGGGTGGAGCACGGAAGGCCAGAACTGAGTTCTCACAAACTGTTTTCTTGCACTTTTCAGCGTCTTATATTTCGCTCGCGCGCGCACACACACACACACACACACACACACACACACACACACACACACAAGTGTCCAGGTTGGGAGAGAGCATTTTGTGCAATTTTTTTACCTTGCGCAATACCAGAAAAATTCAGTTGAAATCAAGCAATATTCTTTTTGGAGAGCAGTGGCTTTCTCCTTGCAACCCTGCCATGCACACCATCGTTGTTCAGTGTTCTCCTGATGGTGGACTCATGAACATTAACATTAGCCAATGTGAGAGAGACCTTCAGTTGTTTAGGAGTTACCTTGGGGTCCTTTGTGACCTCGCCGACTATTACGCGCCTTGCTCTTGGAGTGATCATTTTTGGTTGACACTCCTGGGGAGGGCAACAATGGTCTTGGATTTCCTCCATTTGTACACAATCTGTCTGATTGTGGATTGGTGGAGTGCAAACTCTTTAGAGATGGTTTTGTAACCTTTTCCAGCCTGATGAGCATCAACAACGCTTTTTCTGAGGTCCTCAGAAATCTCCTTTGTTCGCGCCATGATGCACTTCCACAAACGTGTTGCGAAGATCAGACTTTGTTCTTTAAATAAAACAGGGTGCCCACTCACACCTGATTGTCATCCCATTGATTGAAAACACCTGACTCATTTCACCTTCAAATTAAGTGCTAATCCTAGAGGTTCACATACTTTTGCCACTCAGATATGTAATACTGGATTATTTTCCTCAATGAATAAATGACCAAGTATAATATTTGTCTCATTTGTTTAACTGGGTTCTCTTTATCTACTTTTAGGACTTGTGTGAAAATCTGATGTTTTAGGTCATATTTATGCAGACATACAGAAAATTCTAAAGGGTTCACAAACTTTCAAGCACCATTGTCATTCATTACCCTTATTCTTTAATTTTTATTCCTTTCATTTTGTTTGCTTGTTTTTTTGAATTGATATGTTTAAAACATATATAGGTTTGAAACCTTGAAAGACTTGACATTTTGGCCAGTGTGGGAGAAAACATTCAAGACATTCATTCCTCATGCTTCTCGAGTAATACAAATGCCTCTTTGTTTCATAAGTGTCTTAGCTGAGGATTTGTCATACATTCCAAAAACATTGCCTTGTGCATCTGCTCCAGTGATGTCAAATTTTATAAGAACATAGGCTCGTGTGTATGAGTGTGGAGTTAACACTATATTTTCAAGTCTCTGCGTTCCACATTTGCATTTATTACATACTCAGGGGCCTATAATCAATTAAGTGTTCATGAACAACTATTTTTCAAAAACAAAAACTAAACAATAACTAAATAATTTAGCTACGCAAAATATATGATGAAATATAATGACATTTCCTCAACCACCACCACATCAAAATCCCTGATGAAATAAAAAACTTGTCAAGTATCAGAACCTCAGTTGAACATGCCATTTCCCCTCCATTTAAATCTTAGTGATTTTCATTTTGTAAAAGATGATTATTCAGGAGAATTACTTAAACTTTATGTAGTTGGTTGCAAGAGACATGAGGACACCATAGACAGATCCGTTTTCTCAGATCTAGTGGTATGCTAGTGTATGCTATTGGTAAATATTTGTGGTTGGAGATACTGTTACAGTCCTGACTTATTTGGTACCGTTAGCAGTTTTCTGAGTATAGTGAAGGTTTTTTTTAATGATAAAATATATTATCCTTTTGGAAATACTGCATTTAAAGGAACAGTCCACCGTACTTCCATAATGAAATATGCTCTTATCTGAATTGAGACGAGCTGCTCCGTACCTCTCAGAGCTTTGCGCGACCTCCCAGTCAGTCATACGCAGTCAGACACGCTGTCACTCCTGTTGGCAATGTAGCTAGGCTCAGCATGGCCAATGGTATTTTTTGGGGCTGTAGTTAGATGCGACCAAACTCTTCCACGTTTTTCCTGTTTACATAGGTTTATATGACCAGTGATATGAAACAAGTTCAGTTACACAAATTGAAACGTAGCGATTTTCTATGCTATGGAAAGTCCGCACTATAATGACAGGCGTACTAACACCTTCTGTGTGCTTCGACAGCGCATTGATACGGAGCTCAGATATCAATGCGCTGCCGAAGCGCGCAGAAGGTGTTAGTACGCCTGTCATTATAGTGCGGACTTTCCATAGCATAGAAAATCGCTACGTTTCAATTTGTGTAACTGAACTTGTTTCATATCACTGGTCATATAAACCTATGTAAACAGGAAAAACGTGGAAGAGTTTGGTCACATCTAACTACAGCCCCCAAAAATACCATTGGCCATGCTGAGCCTAGCTACATTGCTAACAGGAGTGACAGCGCGTCTGACTGCGTCTGACTGACTGGGAGGTCGCGCAAAGCTCGGAGAGGTACGAAGCAGCTCGTCTCAATTCAGATAAGAGCATATTTCATTATGGAAGTACGGTGGACTGTTCCTTTAACCAATACACATCAGAGAAGGTTGAAGGCTGTAAGGCAAATGCACATCTGTAAATAAATTCTGCATTTAAGTACGGGTTAACAATCGCACAATTGTTCATTTTTGTTTGCTGTAACTTTAAAAAAACAACAACCATGTTTTAAAAAATATATATGAGAAAAGGAAACTTGAAATGCGTCTGACCACCTTTGCTTTCCAGACTGTGCACAAGTATGCGTGTGATCCTTTTGGCTTCCCACTTTCCTTATATTGTTCCCTTATATTGTGACTAACAGACTGTTTTGATAGTTTGTCGTTTTCCAGTACCTTAAGTAAGCACGTTCTTTATCTGTCCGTCTTTGTAATGGCTTGTGTGCATACAACAGGTCTAAGGTATGGTTTTTAGGTTGTTTTTTTTTCCATAGTTGTTCCTCTGCTTCCTGGTTCGAAGGGTATTGTATTTTCTGTTTTATTTCCTTGCTCATGAGTATGGCTTTACCCTTGACTGTGTGTGTGCGCGCGTGCGCCTGTTCCATGTTCCTACTTAACACTCAAATAAAACAGTGGTTGGATCTATACTGGCATGTTGTGCAAGTTTGAGAATCTACAGATTACAGATACTGTGATTACTATATGTATTTCTAAGATTTAATTTATAATAGATTTAATCTATTTGTAATGTATGAGGAAATTAAGTACTTTGTGTCATGGTTATCACATTGCTTGCTTGGATGGAACAGTGTATCTACGTTATACAAGTGTATAATACAAATATATAATAGTTATAATTGTTGGTCATATACAATACTGTATAACAGAACTATATGTATGGATACATTAATTCCATTCAAATCAATACTTATGTGATTGTGTTATAATGGTGTTTGCAACATAGGACATAATATTGCACATAAGATTGCACAAATCACAAGACTAATTACCGTTTTAAGATTAAGAATTGCTATGGCTGAAACATGCAAAATGGGCAGCTGGAAAAATATCGGTCTGAGGTGGCAAAATGTAGCATGTTTAGAGATCATGTATTTCCATTTTTACATTACTCTGTTTGTGATCTGATTTTTTTTGTACTGCATGAATGCAAGCATTTATAACAAATATCTAAACAGGGGCTGCAACACGAAGTTTTAGATTGGGGGGGCCGTGCTGCGCCCCAAATCTAGGGGGGTCCGAGGGTATGCCCCCCTGGGAAATTTTGGAATTTTTATCCCTCTAAAACGCTATTTCCCGCATTTTGAGAGGCAAATTTTGGAGGAGTAAAGCTAAGTTTAATGTCTCTATTAGAGTACATTTTGTCCATGTATTTTTTTCGAAATGAAACAGAACCAATGATCTCATCTCATTATCTCTAGCCGCTTTATCCTGTTCTACAGGGTCGCAGGCAAGCAAGCTGGAACCTATCCCAGCTGACTATGGGCGAAAGGCGGGGTACACCCTGGACAAGTCGCCAGGTCACCACAGGGCTGACACATAGACACAGACAACCATTCACACTCACATTCACACCTACAGTCAATTTAGAGTCACCAGTTAACCTAACCTGCATGTCTTTGGACTGTGGGGGAAACCGGAGCACCCGGAGGAAACCCACGTGGACATGGGGAGAACATGCAAACTCCGCACAGAAAGGCCCTCGCCGGCCACGGGGCTCGAACCCGGACCTTCTTGCTGTGAGGCGACAGCTCTAATCACTACACCACCGTGTTGCCCAGAACCAATGATGCTATAACGTAATTACGTCTACTTAGTATCGTTGAGAGGATAACACCTTCTTCCCATGGGTTGCTGTCAACATAATAATAATAATAATAAGTTCAATTTATATAGCGCCTTTCACAAACCCAAGGATGCTTTACAAAAGAGTTACCACCAAAAAAAACTAGGAAGAATAGTGTGAGGTAAAGAGAAGTTTTCAAGTTAGCTTTGAAGGAAGAGAGAGTGGAACAGTCACGAAGTGATTGTGGTAACGAGTTCCAAAGTTTAGGAGCAGCAACATTAAATGATCTGCCATCCATAGATGCCAGTTTAAAACGTGGAACAGTCAGAAGTCCACAGACAGAAGATCTGAGGGAGCGGGAGGGACAGTACAAATGAATTAGCTCACAGAGATAGGAAGGAGCGAAGCCATGAAGAGCTTTATAGGTTAAAAGCAGGATTTTGTATTTGATCTGAGAGATAACTGGCAACCAGTGCAGTTGCTGTAAAACAGGAGTGATGTGAGCAGAGCGCTTGGTGAGTGTGAGGACTCTTGCTGCTGAGTTTTGGATGTACTGCAGGCGATTGAGCAATGTGGCAGGGAGACCATAAAAGAGAGAATTGCAATAATCAAGACGAGAAAAAATAAATGCATTGACCAACATATTGGCTTCAGTTTCCAAGAGAAGGGCGGAGACGTGCAATATTGCGGAGGTGAAAGAAAGCATTCTTAGTAATTAGTTTAAGATGGGGTTCAAACGTAAGGGTGGAGTCAAAGATAACGCCAAGGTTTTTTATAACTTGGGAAGGATGAATAGACACACCATCAACATCAATAGTAAAACTGGAGAAATTCTGAACCTGTCTTTTGGTACCTACTAATAGAACCTCCGTTTTGCCAGCATTAAGTTTAAGGCAGTTCTTATGCAGCCATTGCTTAAAGGAACAGTCCACCGTACTTCCATAATGAAATATGCTCTTATATGAATTGAGACGAGCTGCTCCGTACCTCTCCGAGCTTTGCGCGACCTCCCAGTCAGTCAGACGCGCTGTCACTCCTGTTAGCAATGTAGCTAGGCTCAGCATGGCCAATGGTATTTTTTGGGGCTGTAGTTAGATGCGACCAAACTCTTCCACGTTTTTCCTGTTTACATAGGTTTATATGATCAGTTATATGAAACAAGTTCAGTTACACAAATTGAAACGTGGCGATTTTCTATGCTATGGAAAGTTCGCACTATAATGACAGGCGTACTAACACCTTCTGCGCGCTTCGACAGCGCATTGATACGGAGCTCAGATATCAATGCGCTGTCGAAGCGCGCAGAAGGTGTTAGTACGCCTGTCATTATAGTGCGGACTTTCCATAGCATAGAAAATCGCTACGTTTCAATTTGTGTAACTGAACTTGTTTCATATCACTGGTCATATAAACCTATGTAAACAGGAAAAACGTGGAAGAGTTTGGTCGCATCTAACTACAGCCCCAAAAAATACCATTGGCCATGCTGAGCCTAGCTACATCGCTAACAGGAGTGACAGCGCGTCTGACTGACTGGGAGGTCGTGCAAAGCTCGGAGAGGTACGGAGCAGCTCGTCTCAATTCAGATAAGAGCATATTTCATTATGGAAGTACGGTGGACTGTTCCTTAAAGGTCAGTGATGCAAGTCCTTAGCAGCTGAAAAGAGGCTATGGAAGGGGTGATAGTGATGTAGATTTGAATATCATCAGCATAACAATGGAAGTTAAGGCCATGGTTACGAATAATCTGGCCTATAGGAGAAACATATAAAAAGAAGGGGACCAAGGACAGAACCCTGAGGCACACTTTGAGCAACAGTAGCAGTGGATGATTTATGAACACCAATAGAAATAAACTGTTGCCTGTTTTCTAGATATGACTGAAACCAGGATAAAGCTAAGCCAGTAATACCAAAAGAAGATAATCTGGAAATGAGTCTCTCATGATGTACGGCAGGGGTCTTCAATCCTATCCGCAAAGGGCCGGTGTAGCTGCAGGCTTTCATTACAGCCAAATTGGAGGCTCACTTGATTGTTGACTGGAGACGAGGGTGAAATGATTAAACAAGTGAAATCAGGTGTAGCTCCTGCTTGGTTGGAATGAAAGCCTGCAGCCACACTGGCCCTTTGTGGATAGGATTGAAGACCCCTGATGTACGGTGTCAAAGGCAGCTGTGAGGTCCAAGAGAACAAGGACATTAAGATGACCAGCATCAGTTGAGAGCAGGAGGTCATTAACAACTCTTAAAAGAGCAGATTCAGTGCTATGCATATTGCGAAAGCCTGACTGAAAGGGTTCATAGAGATCATTATGAGCATGGAAAGTATGAAGCTGAGAGGCTACAACTCTCTCCATTACTTTAGCTAGGAAAGGGAGATTTGAAATGGGTCTGTAATTGGACAGTGAAAGAGACTCTAGACCAGGTTTCTTTAGTATTGGTGTAACTGAAGCAATTTTGAGGGAGATGGGAACAGTGCCTAAAGCAAAACACCTGATTAATCAAATGAGCAATATAAGGGGAGATGGCAGATACACAAGATTTAAGAAGTGCAGTGGGTGCAGGGTCCAACAGACATGAGGAGGAGGAGGACTTAGACATAATTTCTGATACTTTAGAAGAATCAACAGGAGAGAAAGCAGAGAGACAGCAGTCAGCTTTATGAGAAAGAGCTACTAGCGGGACAGAAGAATGAATTTCAGAATGAAAGTGTTGGTAAATACTGAATTTTATCCTTGAAAAAAATCCAAAAAAGCCTGACACTGAGCAGGAGAACTAGGAATGGTTGAGGAAGGAGGCTGAAGTTTATTTATTGTATTAAACAGAGTTTTGGGTCTGATTGCCACTCTTAATGATGTTAGCATAGTAGGAGGATCGGGCAGCATTAAGAGCATCCTTATACTTTGTGATGTGTTCAGAGAAGAGTGAAAGATGAATAGTAAGGCCAGTTTTCTTATAAAGGTGCTCTAGCCGCCTTACCTTGGCCTTCATGGCCCTAAGCTCAGAGGTGAACCAAGGAGAGGCGTGATTTGCGGAGACCTGTCTAGTTTTAAGGGGAGCGAAAGTGTTAAGTGTGTTAGATATAGTATTATTGTAAATAGCAACTGTATCATCAGGAGAGGAAACCTCAGCAAATTTACAAAAAGGAGAGAGGCAGAGAAAGAATGCACATCAATAGAAGAAAGATTACGGAAAGAGACAGTAGAACGCAGAGGAAGTTTAGAAGAAGGCACACTGAGAACACTCAATCAACTTGTGGTCAGTAAAACCTACGTCAGAACCCGATACAGATACAATTTTTGTACCAGTAGAGCAAAGCAAGTCAAGTATATGACCATGATTGTGTGGGAAAGTCAACATGCTGAGTTAAACCAAAACATTCAAAGACAGTCAAGAGCTCATCAGTAAGGGAGCAACTAATATCAACATGAATGTTAAAGTCACCTAGAAGAATGACAACAGTACAGACAGATGAGGCTACAGTTAGCAGTTCATTCAGTTCAGACAGAAAAAGAGATGGTGATGATTTGGGAGGTCGATAGATTAAGATCAGCAACAACGGTGTGGGAGTAGAAGTTTTCAAAGCCAGATATTCACAGGATGTAACATCATGAAAAACAATCTCTCTAAGTTTCAAACCACATCGGAAAACTGCAGCTAGACCTCCACCCTTCCCTGTGAGATGGGGCTTTGAAAAATATCCAGATGGTGAAGATATATTTAAATGTAGATAGTCCTCAGCCTGTTGCCATGTTTCCACCAGCAGAAGTATGTCCAGGGTCTTTTGGATAATTAGGTCATTAATGAGTGACGCTTTGTTGGTGATAGAACGGGAGTTTAAAAGGCCAATCTTCGCAGGAAACACAGGTGACAATCCAGAGACAGCAGAACCTTGCAGTTTCCCAAGTGAGCGAAGAACACCGTGATTAACTCCATGAGCGTTCTTGTTGACCTTGGCAATCCGATTGTGAGTCCATATGATGGGTATGGAAGACTCCGAAGCATAATGAGCAGTCGGAGAGCGCGGAGAGCGGTGAATATACCGAGGGCGGCGCGCGATTCCAATAGAGCGGCACAGATTAAATACTGCGGAATCCAAGCGGTGCCACGCACTAAGGCTTTTTAATTCCTCCGGCGAGTAGGTGTAAAACATGGGTAAAAGCCGGGCCACAAAACCAATACCCAGACCCACAGTCACGATCACTGCTGAAGTCAAGCGGGTGGAAAGAAAGCAGGGGCTCGCAGGCGGGTTAGCTACAGGTGATTGCAAAAAGTCGGTGTCAAAACCAAGCAAGAAGAGTCCGAAATTAACCAAAAAAATGGATAACACGTTGCCAAAAAATCAGAAGCACAGTTAAAGAAAACAAAAAAAAGAGAGAAAACGCCGGGGAGAAGAGGCAGCAAACTCGCACACTATGTACTCTCGTGAGTACATGACGAAACTCCACAAAGTGCTAGTCAAATATTTCAATGATTAGGTCAAATAGCTTTGGAAAATTTGAATAAACACGTAATAATACCTAAAAACCGATCACATCTCTCGGCAGTCCTGTTTTGACCGAGGAATAAGCCCATGAAAGTAATATTCCCGATCCTTCAAGGACTGCTGTCAGCTCCTGGGAAATCCAGCTGACTGGTAATGACCGGTTGTGACCCCAGATCGGGTGCGAATTCTTTTTTTTTTTTCCCTGTTTGTTGCATATTTTTCAAATCAAAACTGTGCAATATCGGTGTATTGAAGCATGTATGAATGACATATGGGGCTGTATCGGTAAATTGGAAAAACTACATTCCCTTATTTTTCTCATGAATTCCCCCCCCCCCCCCCCCCACACACACACACACAAAAAACGCGAGAAATTTTGTCCTCAATGTCCTTGTTGAATTAAAGAGCTAATAGATTTATCTACCTGCTCAGTTATGTGGTATAAAGCAAGAGCACAAATTATTATTTCCTTTAGTCTTCAGTGCGAATAAACAGTCATTCATTTCTTGGTTTGCGAAATTTGACTTGGGATGTAAAAAAAAAAAAAATTATACTGAAAACTTACCTCGTTATCATCAAGCAACTTAAGTGCCTTTGTCAAGCCCAAACAGTTTGGGATGGATATTAGTCTGAAACTCCTCTGCATACTCCGCGAGAGTTTGACTCCCTACTCGCATCTGTATTGCAGTGTGCCTTGCCAGACAGCAGTAGATGCCATTTTTATGGTGGTCTTTGGTATGACCCGACTGCAAGTAGAATTCACACTCTCTCCCGATCAAGAAGCAAACACGCTAACCACTAGGCCAACATGCAGTTACCAGAGGACTAGACCCCCCCCCAAGAGATCGGCACCGCCTAATGCGCCATATGGCGTGGGAAGGACTTTCCTCTTCATACTGATTTTCAGTGAGTGGTCAGGGCAGCAAGCAAATTCGTGTAGATCTAGAGCAGCATCAAGTTTTTGGGTGCCCAAAACTGTTTGTATGCCTCGTGAACGCAGCGGGATTTTAACAGTCCCCCCAGGATTTCGCGGGCCTTTTTTGTGATTGTTGCGGGCTAAAATGTCTGATGTTGCGGGGGGGTTTCCAAAAAATTATGATGAAAGTTGCAGTGTATTTTAGGTTTTTGTTGTGATTATATTGCAGGAGGAAGTGAAACTTGCGAGAAATTGTTGCGATTTTTGTGATTAAAATTGAGTGATATGTTAAATATTAAGTTATTACTGAAAAACTATTGATTAAAAAAGCAAAGACACTGAGAAATGGTCCGATAAACAACTTTACCAAAAATATGTTCAAAACCCACCAAAATGCACTTGAAACCTCCCAACTGGGCGGGAAACCTCCCAATCTGGCAACACTGCCAGTATTCCGGAGGGGGTCTACTAGTAGCTATGCCGGATCCAAAGACAGTCCTCCTGTCAGAACTTGTGTTGTGAAACGACATAAGATAAAGGTACGTAGAGCTATAGATTCTACATGATAATCATAAATGTAATCATAAAGTCGGCGTGATATGTCATGTATTTGCTTGTGAAAGCTTGCGGCTTTCATGTAACTGCCGCCTAGCAACGAGAGGCAAAGGGTAAAGAGGGTAGGCTATCATAGATTCTATTCGGAAGATATCAACACAATTCTAGACTCCCAGAAGAGGAAGAGCTAGCACTAGAGAGTTCACCGGCGTTTTCATGCGCCATTTCCATTGAGTAGAACCAGAGTAGAATAGCCAATGAACCGCAGCGTGTTCTTCCGCTGACGTCACAACATGGCTGCGAGCCACGGACCCAGTTTTCTTGCGCTGTGCAATTAAAAGTTGGATATTTGCGTAACAGCTTCTTTTCACGTAACTATAACAGAAATCTAACATGTTTGCCATATTGTATAGTTTATTTAAGAAATTGCATAGAGTCATGTTCGTGTCATCAGCCCTTTAAGACCTGTTTGCAGGACGAAAATATCAGAATAACATCAGAAACACTTGATCACTTTGCGTCTTCAATCCCTAAACATATTTTAAGTGTTGTGAGAAGGAATGGCAATATTAGTGTGAGATGCTTTATTATCTCAAGTTTTTTGAAATATGTTGCAAGAATCGAAATTGAAATGTGTTTCTTTTGGGGGAAAAAATTAAAATTCATGAGGTAAAACATCAAATAAGGTGTTGCTGTGTTGTTTTGAGTGCAATACAGGTCAAAGATTATTTACAAATCATTGTTTTCAGTTTCTATTCTAATTTCAACATACTGCCCCAACTTTTTCTGATTTGGGGTTGTACATTACAGCCCACTGATTATTCCAAAGAGTATAAGCATCAATAAACAAAAGTTCACATGCATTCTTACTGTGGGTCTGGTGGTCTGAGGCCATAGTGCTAACCAAACTAGCAAAGCTAATATATAGATTTAAGCACTGCCTAAAAGCGGAGCTCCCATCTGTTTCTGGGTTGTAGAATTTTCTTGTATCATAGCCAGTCTCTTTTGTTTTATTTCTTTACTGGCTAGCACTGGCCACTAGGCGGTGTGTATGACCGGTAATTACTAACACTGACCACTAGGCAGTGTGTATGACTGGTACACGGACAAACCACAAAAAAATCGAATCTATGGGTTTACCATTTTTTCTTAGGTATGGTGCTCTGCTGGAGCTCCGCTAAAAATGCTATGGCACTAACTAACAAAGGCTATGGCACTAAAATAGCACAAGCTATAGATGGCTATGTTGCTGACTGACTAACCCAGGTTACTGAAGGCTGTGGTGCCAGCTGAGTGAAGTGACCTAATAAAAGTCAGGCACTTATTAAGTAGTGGGGATAATGAGTGCTATATCACTAACTAATTTCTGATATAGAAAATAAACAAACATGTTTATAAAAATTTACTTTTCACATTTTAAGGAGATTTCTCAAGAGGTCTTTGTTTGATGTGGCTTGTTTATTTCTTTATTTTTAATTGATTTAAATTTTTTCAACAGTTGTTGTTTGGAACCTGCATCATTCAGGACTCCCCTATGAACATGGAGCTAATGTATGAATATATCAGGTAGGATTGTGTGAAAAATATGATGAATAAAGCCTCATTATAAAGTGCAGAATTTTCCAGCAATTTTTTAAAAATTGAAGTCAAAATCTCATTTTCAACTCCATAATAGGTCGAACTAATTATTTTTAACTGCCTTTGTAACCCCTGAAGACATATGCTCGTGGTTGTTAAACTAATCTCTCCTCACCAGATCTATATCTTTTGTGTGATTACAACACAAAATAATTTCAATATACAGTGGAACTTGAAAGTTTGTGAACCCTTTAGAATTTTCTATATTTCTGCATAAATATGACCTAAAACAACAACAGATTTTCACACAAGTCTTAAAAGTAGATAAAGAGAATCCAGTTAAACAAATAAGACAAAAATATTATACCTGGTCATTTATTTATTGAGGGAAATGATCCAATATTACATCTCTGTGAGTGGCAAAAGTATGTGAACCTTTGTTTTCAGTATCTGGTGTGACCCCCTTGTGCAGCAATAACTGCAGCTAAACGTTTCCGGTAACTGTTGATCAGTCCTGCACACCGGCTTGGAGGAATTTTAGCCCATTCCTCTGTACAGAACAGCTTCAACTCTGGGATGTTGTTGGATTTCCTCACATGAACTGCTCGCTTCAGGTCCTTCCACAACATTTCGATAAGGCCAGGACTTTGACTTGGCCATTTCAAAACATTAACTTTATTCTTCTTTAACCATTCTTTGGTAGAACGATTTGTGTGCTTAAGGTCGTTGTCTTGCTGCATGACCCACCTTCTCTTGAGATTCAGTTCATGGACAGATGTCCTGACATTTTCCTTTAGAATTCACTGGTATAATTCAGAATTCATTGTTCTATCAATGATAGCAAGCCGTTCTGGCCCAGATGCAGCAAAACAGGCCCAAACCATGATACTACCACCACCATGTTTCACAGATGAAATAAGGTTCTTATACTGGAATGTAGTGTTTTCCTTTCTCCAAACATAACGCTTCTCATTGAAACCAAAAAGTTCTATTTTGATCTAATCTGTCCACAAAACATTTTTCCAATAGCCTTCTGGCTTATCCGCATGATCTTTAGCAAACTGCAGATGAGCAGCAATGTTCTTTCTGGAGAGCAGTGACTTTCTCCTTGCAATCCTGCCATGCACACCATTGTTGTTCAGTGTTCTCCTGATGGTGGACTCATGAACATTAAAGTGCATATCACGGGTAAATTCAGGAGCAAGATCAATGTAATTCTCCTGTTTTATATTAAACTTTGGTCAATATCTGTCACATTTTGTGCAATTTTTTTTACCTTGCGCAATACCAGAAAAATTCAGTTGAAATCAAGCCATTTGAGGCGAATTTGTCTGCCTCTGAAAAAACTTGGCATTTGGATTTCCCGCTAAACATTGATTTTCGTGACGTCACTTGCGGGACGCCTCTTTCTGAATCCTACATCAGTGCTGGTTTGTTTATGAGAAAACGACCTGGTGGTTTTCTGCAAATTTCAACGTTATTGTAGAAATAGTTTAAGGTGGGTGGAGCACGGAAGGCCAGAACTGAGTTCTCACAAACTGTTTTCTTGCACTTTTCAGCGTCTTATATTTCGCACACACACACAAGTGTCCAGGTTGGGAGAGAGCTCCCTTCCTCTGCTCTCCCTCTCCTCTTATAGGGTGTGGTCACTGGGGAAGACACACAAACACAGATTAATTCCCATCAGGTGCAGTGATTCTGCCACTTACCTTCCCTGACTCTGCCCTCCATTCACAGACTGATGCTTGACCACGCCCCTGCTGCCACATACCCCCACCACCCGACTCAGGCCAGGGAGCCGTCAGGCCTGCAGCTGACCCCCCCCCCCTTGATGGGAGAGGAAATCCACCACAACCATCTGTGCCCCCAGCCTGTGGACCACCTCAAACTTAAACGGCTGGAGTGCCAGATACCAACAGGTGATCCGCGCGTTGGCATCCTTCATGCGGTGGAGCCACTGCAGGGGCATGTGGTCCGAACAGAGGGTGAAGGGAGGACCGCCCACTTGATGGCGAGGCATTCCTTTTCTATTGTGCTGTACCTGCTCTCACGCACCGGCAGCTTCCGGCTGATTTACAGCACTGGACGGTCCTCCCCCTCCACCTCCTGGGACAGAACAGCCCCAGCCCTCTGTCCAATGCATCTGTCTGCAAAACAAAGGGGAGAGAAAAGTCAGGGGAGTGTAACAGTGGCCCCCCCACACAGTGCAGCCTTTACCTCAGAGAAAGCCTGCTGGCATTGCTCCGTTCACTGGACCGGATCTGGTGCCCCCTTTTTAGTGAGATCAGTCAGCTGGCTGGTGACATCCGAATAATTAGGTATAAACCTACGATAGTAGCCAGCCAGCCCCAGGAATTGTCTCACCCCCTTTTTGGTCTTGGGCCTCAGGCAGGCTGCAATTGCTGCTGTCTTATTGATTTGGGGATGCACCTGCCCATTGCCCAAGTGGAAGCCCAGATACCATACTTCCACCTGCCCAACTGCACACTTCTTCGGGTTGGCTGTGAGACCCGCTTGCCTCAGCAACCTAAGGACGGCCCTTAGGTGTTCTAAGTGCCGCGGCCAGTTATTACTATAAATTATATCATCCAAGTATGCAGTCGTGTGGGTGGCATAGGGGCGGAGGACCCTATCCATAAGCCGCTGGAATGTAGCGGGCGCCCCAAACAGCCCGAAAGGAAGTGTGATGAACTGGTGTAAGCCAAATGGTGTGCAAAAGGCTGTTTTTTTCTTGGGATAGAGGAGTCAAGGGGATCTGCCAATATCCCTTTGTCAAATCCAGTGTCAAATAAAAATGAGCTGTGCCTAGTTGATTGAGCAACTCGTCAATACGGGGCATTGGGTACGCATGAAATTTAGACACCGCGTTGACTTTTCTATAGTCCACACAGAACCGGACCGATGCATCGGTCTTGGGAACCAAGACCACCGGGCTGCTCCAGATTACTGTGGGACTCCTCGACGATGCCCATTTCAAGCATGGCCTTGTTCTTCCCAAACCACCTTTTTTTTTGTGTTCGGGCAGTCTGTAAGGGTGGCTGCGCACTACTACTACCCCCGGGGGCGTCTCAATGTGGTGTTCTATGAGGTGGGTGCAGCCGGGTAGGGGTGAGAACACGTCAGAAAATTCTGTCTGCAACTGGGCGACCTCCGTGAGTTGGGTCGGGGAGAGGTGGTCTCCACAGGGGACCGGAGCAGTGGGCAATGTCAATTTTCCTTTTTGAACCTCCGGCCCCAGCTCCCCCTTCTCTGAAACCACGGACACCAACGCCACGGGGACCTCCTCATTCCAAAGTTTTAACAGATTGAGGTGGTAAATCTGTAACGCCCTGCCCCTGCCCGTTCGCCTCACCTCATAGTTGACGTCCCCGACTCACCATGTGACCTCAAAGGGTCTTTGCCACCTGGCGATCAATTTGGAGCTCGACGTGGGCAACAACATGAGTACTTTATCTCCTGGTGTGAATTCCCTAAGGTGCATACCCATCATACAGACGGACTTGATGTTCTTGGGCCTGCCGCAAATTCTCCTGGGTTAGGTGCGTGTGTGTGTGTGTGTGTGTGTGGAGTTTGGCGCGCAGGTTGATAACGTATTGAATTTTATTTTTACTTGTTGAAGGTCCCTCCTCCCAGTTTTCACACAGCACATCTAGAATGCCACGCGGCTTACACCCGTATAATAATTTGAACGGGGAGAACCCCGTGGAGGCTTGTGGGACCTTTCGCACTGCAAATAACAGGGGCTCGAGCCATTTATCCCAGTTGCGTGTGTCCTTGCTTACAAATTTCTGAATTATGTTCTTGAGGGTGCAATTGAAACATTCGACTAAGCCATCCGTTTGTGTGTGATAAACGCTGGTGCAGATAGGCTTAATTCCCATTAACCCATACAGTTCACGCAGTGTGCGTGACATAAACATAGTGCCTTGATCAGTCAGAATCTCTTTGGGGATTTCGACTCTGGAGATGACGTGGAAGAGTGCTTCTGCAATACTACGTGCTGAGATATTGCGAAGAGGCACTGCTTCCGGATATCGCGTTGCATAGTTCACCAGAACTAAAATAAAGTGATATTCTCGTGTTGATCGATCTAATGGCCCGAAGAGATCCATCCCAATTATTTCGAACGGGGTCTCGATTAATGACAGAGGGCGCAAAGGCACTTTTGGAATGGCCGTGGGATTTACTAACTGGCATTCGCGGCACACCGTATACCACCTACGGACATCACCGCGAATCCTTGGCCAATAGAACTGGGCCATTATCTGGGCTAGTGTCTTATCCTGCCCCAAGTGTCCGGCCACGGGATTAAAGTGAGCCGCCTTGAATATAAATTCCTGGCGGCTCTTTGGGATTAAAAGCTGTGTTATATCGGTTCCTTAGTCTGAGTATCCTGCGTCACTCAGTATAACCTATTCTTAATAATGGAGAAATAGGGGAAGAACGGGGTGGTGTTTGGCTGGAGCGTTTGAACATTGATTACTCTCACTTGGTCAAATGCATGCCGCAGAGTCTCGTCTCGTGACTGCTGTAACGGGAAATCCGCAAGGGATTCCCTGAGACAGGGAGGAGGAGCCTGCTGCTCCTCACTCTGACCCAGTGATGACACAGACGGCTCTGTGACAGCTGCTCCCGCCAATGCCACACCAGGACCTCCCCCCGCTAAATTATGGCAGGCCCCACTCTTCACTAAATGTACCATTAATTCCCTAAATCCCGGCCAATCAGTCCCCAAAATTGAGTGGGTAAGGCGAGGATTAACTGCCGCCTTTACTCTAAATTTCTCCCCTCAAAATAGAATGTGGACAGACACTAAAGGGTAGTTGTGAACATCCCTGTGCACACACAACACCTTCACCAATTGTACTCTCCCCAATGCCTCGTCTTGCACCAGGCTTTGGTGGATTGAGGTCTGATTACAGCCGGAGTCCACCAAAGCCTGATATGTATCCCCTTGGATACTCGCTGGTATGCGATATGCTCCGGCCCGATCGAGGACGATCCCTGGTGCGTCGGGGAGCCGGACCACTGCGCCCACCACCATCGCTGAGCGCTGATGCTGGAGGTGCCCCGGCTCAACGCTGTGCCAGCATACCGGCCCAGGCTCTCCTTCTGCACCGGTGTTCCAGAGCTCACTCACCTGAGGGGGAGAAGACACAGACACGGAAGTAGGAAACGGTAGGGCACCGTGGGTGCGGTGGGCCAGCTGGGGTGGAGCCGGCCCCCACCTCCACGGTGGGGGAATGGGGCGAGGACGAGGAACAGAAGGGGAGAGAGAAGAGAGGGGAGAAGAGGAGACACGCTGTCCTGCCGTCGGAACAGCCGCCATATGGTCCTCTGCCAGCTTGATGGCATGATCCAGCGACACCGGGCGATGGCACTGGACCTACTCCGCTGTTCCTTCCGGAAGTCGGGCGATAAATTGTTCCAGCGCCACCAGGTTGATGATTCCCTCAGCGTCACGGTTGTCGGCCCTCAGCCACCGCCGGCAGGCGTCCCGGAGTTGCTGGCCAAATGCGAACAGCCGGCCAACCTCCTCCAGGCACAGCACGCGGAAGCGCTGCAGTTGCTGCTCCGGGGTGCACCCCACATGTTGGAGGATGGCCCTGCGAAGGTCGGCATAGACCAGCCAGCTGTCGGCGGGGAGCTGTACCATGGCCAGCTGCACCTCGCCCGTTAGCAGGGGGAGGAGGCGCACCGCGCGCTGTTCCACCGGCCAACCCCATGCCTCTGCTTCCTGCTCAAAAAGAGCGAGGAAGGCTTCGGGGTCGTCATGCGGACCCATCTTCGTTAGGGTGAGGTGGGGAGGGTCTGTGGTGATGGTGGAGCCCGCCGACGCGAGTAGGTGCTGGAACACCTGGCAATCTTCCTGCTGCGCCAGCACCAGGGCTTCGAACCGTTGTTCCTGCTCCTTCCGGAGGGTGACCAGCGCCTGGTGCTGGCTCTGTTGGGCCGTGGCGAGGGCATAGACCAGGTTCTTGAAGGGGGAGGACTCCATGAGGCTGTTCTCTTCTGTACTCCGTCCCGGGTTTCGGCACCACTGTAGAAATAGTTTAAGGTGGGTGGAGCACAGAAGCACGGCAGGTCAAAACTGAGTTCTCACAAACTCTTTTATTGCACTTTTTAGCGTCTTATATTTTGCTTGCACCCCCCCCCCCCCCCCACACACACACACACACGCGCGCGCACGCACACAAGTGACCAGGTTGGGGGAGAGCTCCCTTCCTCTGCTCTCCCTCTCCTTTTATAGGGTGCAGTCACTGGGGAAGACGCACAAACACCGATTAATTCCCATCAGGTGCAGTGATTCTGCCACTTACTTTCCCTGACTCCGCCCTCCATTCACAGACCGACACTTGACCACGCCCCTGCTGCCACAGTTATCATGTAATTATTGAAATGGTTAACAGATGTATCGTAGGAGGGTGTAGCAACACCAATCTTGATGGGACTAGTACTCATCATTTTCCAAAATACCGGACAATGAGAGAGAAATGGGAGCGCTTCGTGCGAGGCACCCGGAAGCCGAGGACCAAGCTTAGCCGAGAAAAAGACCAAGAAAATCAGTGATTCACAAGTTGACTGTTGCCATGGTAAGAAATAAGAGAGACTATACTCTAAATTAGGTGTTTGTGTTTGTGTGGTACACGGATAATGTTATTTTTTGACACACACAAAAGTAAACAACACGAAAGCGCTGGGCGATAATACACTTACTTAGATTAGATAGAACTTTATTGATCCCTTTGGGAGGGTTCCCTCAGGGAAATTAAGAAGATACAATCCACAGCCAAAGTGGAGTCCAAAGTAGCGTATTTAAAGTCCCCAGAAATGATCATAAATGCCTCAGGGTGCTGTGCCTGCAGCCTTGCTTTGACAGAGTGAATCCCCTCACATGCAGCGTCACATCTGCGTCTGCCCTTGGAGGGACGTAAACACAGATGGTGATGCTAGCGGCTCCAAGTCCAGGCAACATAAGACTGTCTTTACGGAAAAATGTCCCGGGTTACACTAGCAGTTGTTCACGTAAATGATGAGTCTCCCACCTTTGCCTTTCCTGCATGCTTTAGTGTGTCTGTCGGCTCTCACAGCAGTGAATCCCCGCAGATCCACATTAGCATCCGGTACAAGGTGTGTTAGCCATGTCTCTGTAAAAATAAATAAGCTGCTCTCCCAGTAAATCCGCTGGTTGTTCAGTGCGGATAGCTCGTCGACCTTATTCGGCAGCGAGTTCACATTCCCCATGATAACCGAGGGAATGGATGGTTTGTAGCACCGCTGGTTGTCCACTAGCCTAGCCTTTAGCTTAGCCCCTGCTTTGCAGCCCCTGAGTTTCCTCCTCAGCTTGGCCGGGATGGGGTGTCGTATCCCAGCTCGTCCCATTGTTTTCAGGGCCAGCAGCTCCTCTCTCGAATAAGCGAGAAAACTGGCTCCTGGTTGCGTGTTAAAGTAAAAAATATCCATGGGATATGAAGAAAAACACACTATGTCTTCGTAAGAAGAGTAGAAAAGTAAAAAGGTGGAAAAAAGAGGTTTAAAGAGCTAAAAACTCCAGAGCTACTGGAGAGGCAGCCATCTCACACAGCACCCAAGGTCACATTTTCTTTACATTTTACTTCACATGTATCAAGGGATATGCATGTCAGGGCTTGAGATCTTGGGACCTGTCAAACACATTAAATGTATATACAACCCTGCTTAGCCGATTCCATGTGTGTAGCTTATGAAATCTTTCTCCTACAGTAGCCAGTACTCTTCTAAATGAAGAAATATGAGTGATTCCACGCTTATGGGTACTGAAATGGGGACATGAACTTATTCACCTAAAACCATTTCTTTTTTTACCATCAGGTCACAAAACATGTAATCTTTAATGAATGATATGTTAAAAGATAACTTTAATTTTCTGAGATGTAATAAAAACATATATTTATATGCCAAAGTCAGAACGTAACAGAAGTGTTGTGGACATATATATTCTCAATTTTAACAATGTAGAATTACTTTTTGAAACATAGGAAGGTGATGTTTTAGCAAATATAATTAATAAACATGTGTAGTAGAATAAACATACACATTCTTTCAATAAGATTAACATGGTATATAGCTAGATTGTAATTAATTTGTAACAGACGCGAGATGGACAATCATAACAGAAGTAATGTAACAGACATCATTTTGGAACTCATAGGCTTGACTTTGGCATATAAATGTTTTTATTACATCTCAGAAAATTAAAGTTATCTTTTAACATATAATTCATTAAAGATTACATGTTTTGTGACCTGATGGTAAAAAAAGAAATGGTTTTAGGTGAATAAGTTCATGTACCCATTTCAGTACCCATAAGCGTGAAATCACTCATATATAAATACATAATCGTAATTAGAAAAAATATGATTTATGTAACAATAGATAGATGAGCATTGATACATGAATCCATGGGTTTAGAAGCTCAGGTGACAATTCCATATTTCAATGCAAAATCGCTAGCTGCTAAACTTGGTCTACACAGGCTGTGCACTGAATCCATGCAAGCTCTCTCAGCCTGCTGGTGGATCTGCACGTGACGTCACGAATCTGGCTCCAGACTCCCTTGGGATTTTTCCAGACGCGTTTTATTTTATTTTTTTCTGCTGTAGACAGATGGCCTTGTGCAAAATTACCCTCCTAGATGAGTGTGTAAAGGGACATACTTTCATATAAAAAAAAAGAAATTGGTCCAGGATATGCACTTTAAGTTGTTGATTAAAGATCCAGCCATGGCTGAATAGGCAGGGACTCCAGGCACGCTGCTATTAACTGCTACCTGGATTTAAACTCACGTTCTTGTTGTGGCTGCAGGGGCTTAAAGGAATACTCCAGCAGTTTCTCAAGCTAATCATTGATTGCATCTGTAGCATGTGTGATTATTAGAGAAAGTAATTTCATTATGTGTTGCAACACTGAGAAAAGAATAATGAAGGTCAGTTATAAATTCAAAACTATAACCTCTACATTAAAGTGCCATTCCACCATTGGCTGTATTCTTTGGCATAAAATACAATATATTTTATGACAACATGACTAGACAGAGAAATCTTTTAGCTTCAAAATGATATATCAAACATAATTTTTTGACAACGACAAGTATATTAATTTTGCGACCAAAGTCACCTACCCTTTTAATTTCCGTGCGGTAGTGAAACGTGATGTCGTCGGCAGGTTCCCCTTCTTGTGTACCACGTGTCGGTCTATTTTTAGACCAGGAAACCCCCAAAGTGAGAGAGTCATTTCTCCTCGTATATGGGCGCCAAAAAAATTGCGAAAAATTTTGAGTTAATCTTTCAGTTAGCTAGATTTATTGGTATTAGCTAGATTTATTGGTATTATTTTTATTGCGTTCTATCCGCCATTGCTGATATGTGCCACGTCACACGTCACGTGGTACACAAGAAGGGGAACCTGCCGATGACATCACGCGCGGAAATTAAAAGGGTAGGTGACTTTGGTCGCAAAATTAATATACTTGTCGTTAAAAAATTATGTTTGATATATCATTTTGAAGCTAAAATATTTCTCTATCTAGTGATACCATTTATATATGGTGTCAAAATATATTGTATTTTATGCCAAAGAATACATCCAATGGTGGAATGGCACTTTAAGGTTCTTAGAATAAGCTATGTGAAGAAAAAGTCTTACCAAAGCTAAATTGGTAAAAAAAAAAAAAACCACTAAATTGGTCCAGGATATGCAGTTTGACATTAGCCAATGTGAGAGAGGCCTTCAGTTGCTTAGAAGTTACCCTGGGGCCCTTTGTGACCTTGCTGACTATTACACACCTTGCTCTTGGAGTGATCTTTGTTGGTTGACCACTCCTGGGGAGGGTAACAATGGTCTTGAATTTCCTCTATTTGTACACAATCTGTCTGACTGTGGATTGGTGGAGTCCAAACTCTTTAGAGATGGTTTTGTAACCTTTTCCAGCCTGATGAGCATCAACAATGCTTTTTCTGAGGTCCTCAGAAATCTCCTTTGTTCGTGCCATGATACACTTCCACATACATGTGTTGCGAAGATCAGACTTTGTTCTTTAAATAAAACAGGGTGCCCACTCACACCTGATTGTCATCCCATTGATTGAAAACACCTGACTCTAATTTCACCTTCAAATTAACTGCTAATCCTCGAGGTTCACATACTTTTGCCACTCAGAGATATGTAATCTTGGATCATTTTTCTCAATAAATAAATGACCAAGTATAATATTTTTGTCTCATTTGTTTAACTGAGTTCTCTTTATCTACTTTTAGGACTTGTGTGAAAAATCTGATGATGTTTTAGGTTATATTTACGCAGAAATATAGAAAATTCTAAAGGGTTCACAAACTTTCAAGCACCACTGTATGTGCCTGTACTGAGAAAAGCATGGAAAATGTGTCTACTCAAAACTTACTTATATAGAGTCTGGGGCAGTTGTTTTGAATCAATAAACATTTAAAACTTTTAAAACTATAACCATTATAGTCTAACAATAAGGGTCATACAATGAAACAGAGATTAGAGAATGTCATACTAAAGCTGTTCCTGTGTAGATTTATCTAACTCAGCACTTGCACTTTTCATAAGGTGTGTGAAACCCAACTGCCCTTTCATTATAATGATTTTCATTATAAGTGAGTTTTGAGAAAAAGGAAAAGTGCCATAAGTTTTGCTGGTAATTGCACAAACACCGATCTGCCATAACATTATGACCACTAACAGGTGAAGTGATTATCTCATTACAGTGACATCTGTCAAGGGGTGGAATATATTAAGCAGCAAGTGAACAGTCAGTTCTTGAAATTGATGAGTTGAAAGCAGGGAAAATGGGCAACTGTAAGGATCTGAGCAACTTTGACAAGGGCCAAATTGTGATGGCTAGATGACTGGGTCTGAGCATCTCCAAAATGGCATATATTGTGGGGTGTTCCTGGTATGCAGTGGTTAGTACCTACCAAAAGTAGTCCAAGGAAGGACAACCGCTGAATCGGTGACAGGGTAATGGGTGGCCAAGGCTCATTGACTTGCATGGGACACAAAGGCTAGCCCATATGGTTCAATCCCACAGAAGAGCTACTGTAGCATAAACTGCTGAAAAAGTTAACGCTGGCTAGAACAGAAAGGTGTCAGCATGAACTTTTTCAGCAGTTTGTATGGCTGATTGGTGTATACTATAGATGTACTTCATATGTATATAGAAATTAGATTGGAAAAAAATGGAGAATTTTTTAAAGATCTTATAACAAATTTATCTGTATCATGAGACAGTACCTTTGCGTTCTGACATGACATACCTTTACATACTGTTATGACTGTATCTGTATGTGAATTTGTTTTTCCCAAACAGTAAGGATCACCTGCTCTCATACACTGTTGGTGCCTTTGTGCTGTTGTGGGCTTTGATATGGCTATACCGTGACAGCCTGGAACTTGATAAACTCAAAGAGAAGTATGTGTTCATCACCGGCTGTGATTCAGGTTTTGGAAACCTGCTATGTAAACGACTGGACAAACGTGGTTTCCGTGTGTTGGCCGGTTGCTTGACAGAAAAAGGAGCAGATGACCTGAAGAGAGTGTCGGGACCTTATCTGAAAACCTGCATACTGGATGTTACTAGCACAGCTAGCATTCAGAACGCTGTGGAATGGACAAAGAAGGAGGTTGGAGACAGAGGTTAGTGTACAACACTGGGCCTATGCATTTGTTAATGTATATTTACTATTTCTACTAAATATTTCAAATTTATTTGTCGCACACACAATCATACAGAGTATGGCATGCAGTGAAATGTTTATTGCAATGCTCCGTAGGTTGTGAAGATAGATGGGGGGGGAGTGGTTAAAAGGAAAGGGAGTAAAATAGAATGTAAGAAATAGAATAAAAAAGAATTTAAAAAATGTGATGGAGTGCTGTGTGGAATGTGTGTGTATTTTATTTTTATATATACTACTGTAGTGCATCTCAAAAAATTAGAATACCATGAAAAAGTTCCTTTTTTTTCATAATTTAATTCAAAAAGGTAAACTTTCATATATTCTATATTCATTACATGTAAAGTGAAATATTTAAAGCCTTTTTTGTTTTAATTTTGATGATTATGGCTTATAGCTCATAAAAATCAGAAATCCAGTATCTCAAATTATTAGGATATTCCCTAAGATCAATCAAAAAAAGGATTTACAATACCAAAATGTCCAACTTCTGAAAAGTATATTCATTTATACACTCAATACTTGGTTGGGGCTCCTTTACCATGAATTACTGTATCAATGCGGTGTGGCATGGAGGTGATCAGTCTGTGGCACTGCTAAGGTGTTATTGAAGCCCAGGTTGCTTTGATAGTGGCCTTCAGCGTATCTGTATTTTTGGGTCAGGTGTTTCTCATCTTCCTCTCGACAATACCCCATAGATTCTCTATGGGGTTCATGTCAGGTAAGTTGGCTGGCCAATCAAACACAGTAATATCATGGTCAGCAAACCATTTGGTAGTAGTTTTGGCACTGTGGGTAGGTGCTAAGTCCTGCTGGAAAAGGAAATCAGCATCTCCAAAAAGCTCGTCAGCAGATGGAAGCATGAAGTGCTCTAAAATCTCCTGGTAGATGGCTGTGTTGACTTTGGACTTGATAAAATACAGTGGACCAACACCAGCAGATGACGTGGCACCCCAAATCATCACAGACTGTGGAAACTTCAGACTGGGCTTCAAACATCTTGGATTCTGTGCCTCTCCACTCTTCCTCCAGACTCTAGAACCGTGATTTCCAAATTAAATGCAAAATGTACTTTCATCTGAAAAGAGGACTTTGGACCACTGAGCAACAGTCCATTTCTTTCTCTCCTTAGCCCAGATAAGACACTTCTGACATTGTCTCTGGCTCAGGAGTAGCTTGATATTAGGAATGCGAAAGTTGTATCCCCTTTCTTGAAGACGTCTGTTCATGATGGGTCTTGATACACTGACACCAGTCTCAGGCCACTCCTTGTGAAGCTCTCCCAAGTTCTTGAATCAACTTTTCTTGACAATCCTCTCAAGACTGCGGCCATCCCTGTTGCTTGTGCACTTTTTCCAGCCACCCTTTTCAGCAATGACCTTTTGTGGCTTACCCTCCTTGTGGATGGCATCAGTGATCATCTTCTGGACAACAGTCAAGTCAGCAGTCTTCCCCATGATTGTGGTTGTGTGTACTGAACTAGACCGAGAGATACACTGTGTTCATACTGTTTTACTCAAACTCGAAATGAAATATTCTAATTTTTTGAGATGCACTAGTGTGTGTGTGTATGTATGTATGTGTATATAGGGGCGGCATGGTGGTGTAGTGGTTAGCGCTGTCGCCTCACAGCAAGAAGGTCCAGGTTCGAGCCCCGTGGCCAGCGAGGGCCTTTCTGTGCGGAGTTTGCATGTTCTCCCCGTGCCCGCATGGGTTTCCTCCGGTTTCCCCCACAGTCCAAAGACATGCAGATTAGGTTAACTGGTGACTCTAAATTGACCGTAGGTGTGAATGGTTGTCTGTGTCTATGTGTCAGCCCTGTGATGACCTGGCTCCAGCTGAATAGGCTCCAGCTTGCCTGCGACCCTGTAGAACAGGATAAAGCGGCTAGAGATAATGAGATGATATATAACTGCAATATACACTGTAGAATATACAGTATACAGAATATGTATAAATATATTGCACACGAAATATATTGCACTGTAATTAGGTTGCACAAAGATTGCGAAAGAAATGCACTGTATATATCATACTTTAGTTAGATCGTACTTTAGTTAGATATTTGAGTGTAGAATGAGGTGGTTAAGGGACCATGTGTATTACCCATAATGCACTACTAGTGCATGGAAATATTAAGACTTCTTAATATTGCCATGCACGAATAGTGCATTATGGGTAATACACATGGTCCATTAACCACCTCATTCTGCATTCAAATATGTAACTCATATCTAACAAAACCATCGAACAAATACCAAATATCTAACAGAACCAATTTTGAGTTGATTCTGAAATTTAACATCGTGTAAATGGTTGAGTCATGATGTAAGTGTAAATGTATAAAAGTGTTGGCACATCCATGGGGTCAGTTGGGACAGAGCCCCATCATGTACCTTAGATCAGCTGTTCAACAAATGTTAACCTTCAAAAAGTCTTCATTCACAACTCCATACATTTTAAGTAAGTGACCATTATTGCGAAATAAACCCTGACAGGGTGATGCAGGAATCACTGAATCACCCTAAAGGGCTTTATTTTGCAATAATGTCCAGCTTGCTGTATATTATCCCACTTATCCCACATGGTTACTTCCTAAAGAAATCAATAATTTGACACACAGTATTGATTTAAAAATGATTTTATTGATAGCCATAGCAACAGTCTATTATACACTGCAATGGTCTGTTAAACATAAATAACAAACCATAGAATGCCACAACCGACCAATAACAATAGAGTATTCAAAAAAGCCATGGAATAAATTCCTTTAGAATACTAACTACCTCTTTTGACTGATGATTTTTAAAAATGGTGCTATTTGACAGATATAAGACAATGTTCTTTTGAGATGATTGAGGAACAGCAGCAGACAGAATAGTTAATAAGGTTGCCAGATAGAGTTAGTTTAAAACAAACCATCCTGTTAATTTCATTATATCCCCATCAATTTTTTTTCTTATACATCTTTTCACTCACTGCTCATGACATGTTCTGGATGTGTCAGCAAACTGGGCTGCATAGTGTTAGCCCCAACGTGCACAAATCTAGGGGGTGTGTCACTCTGTAAAAATCTGACATGACCGTGACTGATAGGCTAAATGAATCTACAGTCTAGATTATAAAGAAATCAAACCCATTGTCACTTTTTCATATCATTTTATGTATTTTCCTTGCAAGCATTGGTGGTGCTATAGCACTTAATTTTGCAAAAGTCCAAAATAATTTGCCCAAAGCTTATTGTTTAAAGCTTATTGATAAGCTTATCAATATTACTGATTTAATATTGAAATAGAGGCTGCCTAGCCAAGCTAGCCCATTTATACTTTTTATACTCCGAACACTAGCATTTGGGAGACAACCATAAATGTCCCATCTCTTCATCTGTCTCCCAGTAGAGTTTAGCTCCATTACACATGGCTCTGATATATTCAGATAATCCTGAAGTTGTTTAATAGCTGGATCATATGTGTTCAAGTCAGTAAACTTCATAGGGAGCAGATTTTGCTAGTCATGCCATACACTATCAGAAAGAAGTAGAATAAAGACCCACTTATGTTTCCACTTGCAAAATACAATTTAACCCCAAAGGCTTAGTGTCTGTCCTTAAGGTCGTGTGTACTTTTGTATGTCTGAAAAATTGCCATGTCGCAAAGACTTAATGCTCTGTGTTCTGCACAACTGACAAGCATAGTACCTGCTATATTGTTTTTCTTCCTGAGACATTTACACATGAAAAGAATACAATTTATAACACCAGTTTGTTTGTTTATCGTCCTAATGCATAATATAAACCAAAGTTTGGTCCTCCTAGTCCCATTATTCTTTAATCTTATATTGCAGTTACAAAACTAATGGAAATAACAAGTAATTATTTTTTAATTATGTAGTTATATCCTTGAATGCTGTAAATAATTTTTCAGACAGCGTCCAGTTCTTCAGTAATGTCACAATGACTTACTATTTGTTTAAAAAATTAAACTTAACATTGTTGCTTGAAGCAAACGTATCAATATTTGCGCTGGTATTTGTGTCAAAGATTAAGGAAAACAGGTGAATCCATTACTTGTTAGCTACAGTAGCCTGGTAGCTCCAATGCAAAACTAAAGAAGCAAACTCCAAATTGTCAGACTTGGGCTTGTTGGATGCAGATAAAACCAAAGGGTAGGATGATGCTCATAGACATACAGTACCCATCAAAAATTTGGACACACCTTCTCATTAATGTTTTCTTTTTTCTTCTGTATTTTTACTCTTTTCTCCATTGTAGAACAATACTGAAGATATCAAAATTATGAAATAACATACGGAACATATATGGAATTATGTGGTAAATAAAAAATGTTAAAATACAAAATATGTTTCATATTTTAGATTCTTCAAAGTAGCCAGCGGATACCTTGATGGTGCTTTGCACACTATTGGCATTATCTTAACCAGCTTCATGAGGTAGTCATCTGGAACACTTTTCAATTAACAGGTGTGCCTCATCAAAAGTTAATTAGTGCAATTTCTTGCCTTCTTAATGTGTTTGAAATAATCAAACAGTAAATATTAAATAATAAAAATATAGTAAATGGCTCGATTGGACAGCTGTAGTAATCCATATTATGTCAAAAACTGCAGAACTAAGTAAAGAGAAATGACAGTCCATCATTACTTCAAAACATGAGGTATCATAATTAACAATAAAGAAGAACCATTGAATTAGAAGGTGTGTCCAAACTTCTGATTGGTACTGTAGAGCAGGAAATAAGACCCCGTTTACATGTAGTCGGGTATCTATAAAAACGGATATTTATTTATGCGGTTGTACCCATCATTTACACGGAAACGGAGGTTTCAGTCACTGAAAACGGCTGCTTTCAAAAACTCCGGGCAAAGTGGAGATTTGTGAAAACTCCGTTTTCATGCCTGCGTGTAAATAGTGGAAAACGGAGTTTTCTCCGTGTTATGGGGAAAACAGAGTTTTAGCATTGTGATCTGACGGTCCCTACTCCTTGGCTTTCAGATCTCTGGTTGGCTTTCTATTTGTTTGACATGTTTTTGACAGCCTTCCCTGGCTGTTTTTGAGCATTGTGTAAACGGAATTATTTTCTAGTACAGGGAGGAGAAGATACCTGTTTTCATAAATACCCGGCTACATGTAAACGAAGTATAAATCAAGCGATTAGACATTAGACTGGACAGGGTTAAAGCAAAATCAATAATTAGGCCAACAAAGTCAAAACTGGGCAAGTAAAGCAAAATACAAACAAAGGCAGGAGTCAGACCTCATATTGACCTGTCCGGGTTGTGTAAAGGAATGTGTGTAATTGGGAATGTGTGTGTTTAATCAAAAGTGAGGTAACTTGTGAAGGTCATGGGTTTGCAGTTCATGACTTGGCTGAGGATCATGGGAGTTGGAGTTTGCAGTTTGAGTCATACACTATTGAATTGATTTTCCAAGACTTAAATGATGGCTTAAAATTAACATTCTGAATAGCAGAAAATCGCATTGTGCAGGTGAAATATGCTCATAGTTTACTTCATTGTTAGTCGCATTGTTTTTTGGGTGAAGTTCTTATTTGAGTTCTCAACAGATTTGTGTTTATTGCAATGGCAGGACTGTGGGGGATTGTCAACAATGCAGGACGGTCGTTACCCATGGGTCCTTCTGAGTGGATGCAGATCGAGGATTTCCACAGCACTCTAAGGGTCAACATGACTGGTGTGATTGAGACAACCATGAATTTTCTGCCACTTGTCAAGAGAGCCCGTGGCCGAATTGTTAATATAGCTTCGGTGCTGGGCAGAGTGGCAGCGAATGGAGGTGGATACTGCATTTCCAAATCTGCAGTGGAATCCTTTTCAGATTGTCTCAGGTAGTTCCAAGTTAAGAGTGGAATATCAAAGGGATGCATCTTTTTAACATCATATTTTTTATAATTCACTAATACATAAATGCCAAAAGAGATTTTAAAACATGACAATCAAGAGAGATAAAATATGAAAATCAATCATTATTGCTTCCATAAACAAAGGTCATTATTATGGAAATGCTTCAAACCAGGCCAATGAACGGGCACCAAAAATGATCAATCTGTATATGTGCGTACTGTAACTTGTTCTAGATCAGTAGTTAAAGGAGTACGCCAGCATTTTCAACCTAATCTCTATCTCTACCACATTCACAGTATACTATACACTCCCCAGCCACTTTATTAGAAACTTATTTTTGATTCTAAGATTCCTGTTATTGGCTGCAGGAGTGGAACTCAATGTGGTCTTCTACTGTTGCATGCTGAGATGTTTTCCTGCTCACCGCGGTTTAAAGAGTTGCTATGAGTTGCTATATCCTTCCTAGCAGCTCGAATCAATCTGGCCATTTTTCTCTGACCTCTCTTATCAGCAAGGTGTTTCCACCCATAGAACTGTCGCTCGCTCAGTGTTTTTTGTTTTTTGTACCATTCTGTGTAAACTCTAGAGACTGTTGTGTGTGAAAACCCCAGGAGATCAGAAGTTTCTGAAATACTCAAACCAGTCCATCTGGCACCAACACCCATGCCACAGTGAAAGTCACACTTTGAGATCACAATTTTTCCCATTCTGATGTTTGAAGTGAACATTAACTGAAGCTCTTGATTTGTATCCGCATGATTTTATGCATTATGCTGCTGTCAAGATATTAGCTGATTAGATAACTGCATAAAACAGCAGGAATATGGGTGTACCTAATAAAATGGCCTGTGAGTGTATGTGTGATTATCACATCATCCAATTTTTGTGTTTCTGTAATGAGAAAAGAGAAAAAAACTCATTTCTATGGGAGATTAAGGCCAGTTGTTTGGGTCATCAGTGAATGTAATTTTTTGAACGCTTTCATAAATTCTTCAGGCAATTGTCAGTCTGTAAGTCTTCTGAACAGTAAGTATTTTCTGTCCGTTTTTGCACGGAAACCACAAAATATTTTGGCTGTGTTTTGCTGCATGGCTCTAGTGTTTAAAATCGGATAAAACCCCATCAAGGACTTAGCTTTGGTAAGACTTTTGCTTCACATAGCTTATTCTAAGAACCTTAATGTAGAGGTTGTAGTTTTGAATTTATAACTGACCTTCATTATTCTTTTCTCAGTGTTGCAACACATGATGAAATTACTTTCTCTAATAATCACACATGCTACAGATGCAGTCAATGATTAGCTTGAGAAACCGCTGGAGTATTCCTTTAAGCCCCTGCAGCCACAACAAGAACGTGAGTTTAAATCCAGGTAGCAGTTAATAGCAGTGCGCCTGGAGTCCCTGCCTATTCAGCCATGGCTGGATCTTTAATCAACAACTTAAAGTGCATATCCTGGACCAATTTCGTTTTTTTTTTTTATATGAAAGTATGTCCCTTTACACACTCATCTAGGAGGGTAATTTTGCACAAGGCCATCTGTCTACAGCAGAAAAAAATAAAATAAAACGCGTCTGGAAAAATCCCAAGGGAGTCTGGAGCCAGATTCGTGACGTCACGTGCAGATCCACCAGCAGGCTGAGAGAGCTTGCATGGATTCAGTGCACAGTCTGTGTAGACCAAGTTTAGCAGCTAGTGATTTTGCACTGAAATATGGAATTGTCGCCTGAGCTTCTAAACCCATGGATTCATGCATCAATGCTCATCTATCTATTGTTACATAAATCATATTTTTTCTAATTACGATTATGTATTTATATATTTCTTCATTTAGAAGAGTACTGGCTACTGTAGGAGAAAGATTTCATAAGCTACACACATGGAATCGGCTAAGTAGGGTTGTATATACATTTAATGTGTTTGACAGGTCCCAAGATCTCAAGCCCTGACACGCATATCCGTTGACACGTGAAGTAAGTGTATTATCGCCCAGCGCTTTCGTGTTGTTTACTTTTGTGTGTGTCAATAAATAACATTATCCGTGTAACACACAAACACAGGAACACCTAATTTAGAGTATAGTCTCTCTTATTTCTTACCCTGGCAACAGTCAACTTGTGAATCGATGATTTTCTTGGTCTTTTTCGTGGCTGTGGTTGGTCCTCGGCTTCCGGGTGCTAGAGGTCTGCGCGGGTCGGATTTTTCAGTCCCGCTTCCTCCCGCGCCCGTATTGTGCAGTCCCACTCCTGCCCGCGCCCGCAAAGAATTATGATTTTCAGTCCCGCTCCTGCCCGTGCCCACAAAGAATTATGATTTTCAGTCCCGCTCCCGCCTGCACCTGCCATATTTTGTCCCGCTCCCGCCCGCAAATCCCGCATGATGCAGACGTTCGCGTTATTTCTCAGGAAAGTTCTTGTCTTGACACAGCGTGATGGTGCCCCGCCCCCTACTTTGAGTGGATTTGAGCATAAATATCTACAGCTCACGTTCACGTTTGTTATTATTTACCTTGTTTCTGAATTCAACATGTAGTGTCTCTAATAATAATAATTAGTGCTGTCAAGCGATTAAAATATTTAATAGCGAATCGCACATTTTTGTCACATGAGAAACCATTGTAATTCTCTGATCAGCATAAAAAAGTGAATGGGCTTGCTTTGTACCAATGTTGTTGTTTTTTTTTTGCAAAGCAGAGCTAGCAAGAGAACCATGAGTGAACAACTCTAATCAGGGAGACAGGTTACACAGTGACGGTAGGCTTGACTCAATGCTATCCCAGAAATCCTTCCTGTAATTATGCAAATTTGGCCGCCTCTGATTGGACAGCCAAGTTTGCATATTACAGGAAGAATTTCTGGGATAGCACTGAGTCAAGCCTACCATCACTGTGTAACCTGTCTCTCTGATTAGAGTTGTAGACTAACTCAAGCAGTAAATCACTTCACTCATGGTTCTCTTGCTAGCTGGGTGTGAACAGCGAGTCATTAGAGTGATCAAAGGATTTCCCGTTAGGATGATCAATGGCAAATTTAAGATGCCATTCCTCACTCAATTTGGCAATCTGACTCTCTCTGCAAATTTAGGCATCTTAAAATGTTCTTATTAATGCCAAATAAAATATCCAGCACAAATTATATATGATAGACATAAATTAATAATTTATAAATTTTATTTCAAACACGTTTTTAGTTAGCGGGACTGCAGCTTATCACCGCTCCCACCCGCGCTGCATATGTGCACTCCCGCTCCCGCCCGTGCCCGCATATGTGCACTTCCGGTCCCGCCCGCAATGAGCTTTCAAAATTTGTCCCGCGCCGCACTGCTTTGCGGCGGGTCCCGCGGGAGTGCAGGGCTCTACTGGGTGCCTCGCACGAAGCGCTCCCATTTCTCTCTCATTGTCTGGTCTTTTGGAAAATGATGAGTACTAGTCCCATCAAGATTGGTGTTGCTACACCCTCCTATGATACATCTGTTAACCATTTTAATAATTACATGATAACGTTGAAGAAATTTGCAGAAAACCACCAGGTCGTTTTCTCATAAACAAACCAGCGCTGACGTAGGATTCAGAAGGAGGTGTCCCGCACGTGACGTCACGAAAATCACTGTTTGCCGGGAAATCCAAATGCCAAGTCTTTTTCAGAGGCAGACGAATTCGCCTCAAATGGCTTGATTTCAACGGAATTTTTCTGGAATTTTTCTGGTATTGCACAAGATAAAACTAGATAGAACTTGATGCCAACGGCGTCGATGGGGATGCCTCCGCCCGGTAGACTACACACCTTATTAAGCTGTGATTTGGGGATGGACATTTGACCTCACAGTAATCTTGACCTGGTGAAGTTACTTGTATCATCCTTGGAGATATTGTGTTCACAAGGTTTTCGGACAGACATTTGACCTCACAGTGACCTTGACCTTAGACCTTTTGATCTCAAAATCTAATCAGTTCATGTTTGTCCCAAAGCACACAAATGGTGAAAGTTTGGTGAAATTCCTTTGATTAGCCTTTGAGATATCGTGTTCACAAGGTTTCGGGACGGATGGACGCACGGACAACCCAAAAACATAATGCCTCCTGCACCTTACGGTGGCAGAGGAATAAAAAACATAGAACTCGACACCAATGGCGTCGATGGGGATGCCTCCGCCTGCACACCTTATTAAGTTGTGATTTGGGGATGGACATTTGACCTCACAGTAATCTTGACCTGGTGAAGTTACTTGTATCCGCCTTGGAGATATTGTGTTCACAAGGTTTTCGGACAGACATTTGACTTCAGTGACCTTGACCTTAGACCTTTTGATCTCAAAATCTAATCAGTTTATCTTTGTCCCCAAATGCACAAATGGTGAAAGTTTGGTGAAATTCCTTTCATTTGCCTTGGAGATATTGTGTTCACAAGGTTTTCGGACAGACATTTGACCTCACAGTGACCTTGACCTTAGACCTTTTGATCTCAAAATCTAGTCAGTTCATCTTTGTCCCAAAGTGCACAAATGGTGAAAGTTTGGTGAAATTCCTTTCATTAACCTTTGAGAAACCTTCACAAGGTTTCGGGACGGACGCACACACGGATGGACGGACGGACGGACGGACAACCTGAAAACATAATGCCTCCTGCACCTTATGGTGGCAGAGGCATAAAAATGTCACAAAATATGACAGATATTTGACCAAAGTTTAATATAAAATAAGAGAATTACATTGATCTTGCTCTTAAATTTACCCGTGATATGCACTTTAAGCATGTCCTACAAGCCAGTACAAGCTTCCCTTTATTTGGCAAGTGTATTGCTACATAGGATTTTTTCACTTTTCCTGTGTCACATGATTAATTGTATCTTATAAAAATTAGATGGTGCTATGAGTCCATCATAAATACAAACACTGCAAATTTTTGTTACAGGAGGGACATTCAACATTTTGGAATCAAAGTGTGTATAATAGAACCCGGGTTCTTCAAGACCCAGATGACAAGCCTGGAACCACTTGAACGGGAACTTCATCGCCTGTGGAACCAACTGACACCTGAAGTGAAAGAAAGCTATGGAGATAAATATCTTGATAAGTGTAAGTATTCCTGATATTCTATTTAAGGTACCCATGCACCTTAAAATATAATTCTAAATGACTAACTTCTCTTGGATGCCTAACTAACCTGAATTTAATTTCAAATTTGTTTTTCCAGCTCAGACTGGTATGTGATGGATTTTAGAGAATAACATGGTAAACAGAACCTGTTAGCCACAAAACAGGGCTGCATGGTAGTGCAGTGGTTAGCACTGTTGCCTCACAGTGAGAAGGTTCTGGGTTCAAACCTGATGGCAGATGGAGGCTTTTCTGTGTGGAGTTTGCATGTTCTCCCTGTGGCTGTGTAGGTTTCCTCTGGGTGCGCTGGTTTCCCCCACAGTCCAAAGACATGTGGTTAGGTTAACTGGCTACTCTAAATTGTCCATACGTGTAAATGGTTGGGTGGGAACTGCTTGATGTCCATCTTGGGTAGCTCTCCTGAGCTAGCTAACAAACCTGCAGTAAACAGGCTGATGTATGAGAAAAAGAAGCCACAAAACCTGTCGAAAGTCCTTCTCACACCATATGGGACATAGGGCAGCACCGATCTCTGTTTCTGTAGCCCTCGGCCTCTCGCCTATTACATAGCTAGGGTTACAGTGGGGGGGCTAGTCCTCTGGTAACCTCAAGAGTTTGACTTCCCACTCGCATCTGTATTGCAGCATGCCTTGCCAGACGGCAGTAGGTACCATTTTTATGATGGTCTTTGGTATGACGACCACAAGTAGAACTCACGATCTCCTGATTGAGAAGGAGACATGCTAACCACTAGGCCAACTGGCAGTCTTGTTAGCTAATGGTCTACCTTCTATGTTATATTTATGTGAAAGTGAAAGTAGCCATGAAAATTCATTATTATTTATATCATGACATGTTTGAGTACTGTTAAATAAATCTGGCTCATGACTGCTTGAACTGGTTTACTAAACAGTTACTAATTAGCCAGCTAGCAATCAGAGATGACAGGAGGACATTGGGATGTTTTTAAATTTACATATCATGGAATCCTTAATGAGGAGAAAGGTATAGAAATTCTAGGAAATTTTAGATTCTCAGGTAAGAATTGACCAAACAAGGGGCTTCCGCCTTGATGGAGTAGACAGAGAGAGAAGGCAGCTCCGTTTTATTTCGATTCAATAACCTGACTTAAATCAACCAAGCCATTTTATTTACAGTAACCGTCTTTATTTGAGTGCCTGGAGCAACTTTATGCCTGTTTAAGTGATATTTAAAACTTTGATTATCCCCCCAAAAGAGTGAAATTCTCCACAAGTCAACTTGAAAATGGCTGACGGCAAACAAGAAGCAGGTAATGCTACGCCTATCTCTCTGGATATGCTTTGAGATGAATTACAATCTTACAGAGAAGCCCTGACTAGTGATATTAAATCACAAATAAACTGCCTCCATCAGGAGATTAAGAACGATATCTTATCGCTCAGCGAAGAGGCAAAAGCAGACATTCGCAAGCTCCGTTCTGAAATGGTACAGGAAATGGCGACATTGCATAAAGCACAGACAGATTTGGAGAACGAACATGCAGGAATGGGCAAATCCCTGAGTGATACAGTGGACTGGGTGACCTTATTAGAACACAAGTGTGAAACCATGGCAAAATAAAACAAAAAGATATCCGAAAAATGCATGGATTTAGAGAACAGGAGTCGCAGATTGAACTTTAGACTGATCGGAATTTGGGAGGGAGCTGAAGCAGGAGACCCGGTCCGGTTTGTTGCACAATTTCTTTCAGACGTACTTGGTGCAGAAAACTTTGACTCCCCGGTGACCATTGATCGGGCACACAGGACTCTTGCTTCGAAACCAAAAAAAGGAGAGCGACCACGGGCGATGGTCGTTCGCTTTCATTACTATGCGGAGAAAGAAAATATCCTGAAGCTATCCAGAAATAAAGGCTGCCTGTTCTACAGGGACACTCTCGTGCACATCTTTCCAGACGCAAGTCCTGAAGTTGGGAAGCTGCGAGCGGCGTTTAACCAAGTGAAGGCAAAGCTGCAGGATGCGGGGGTAAGCTATAGTCTGTTTTACCCTGCCAGGCTGGCGATCACAGTGAATGGCTCCAGGCACTCATTTGATAGCCCAAGTGAAGCACAAACATTTTTTTAACACGAAAATTGCTGCTTGAGCTGACAACACTGTATAAGAACTGTGACCGAGCTATGTTGGCACTTAAAGAAGTGAATCTCCTTAGTTTTCTCTCAACCCTTTGATGTTATGGCTGGGTACCCCCCTCCTGCTCTTTACTACGGATAACGTAATTACTGCTGACGATTGAAAACATAATTCGAGAGCACTAATGGAAGGGATGGATTTTTTTTTTGCTTTTTGGTGTGTGTGTGTGTGTGTGTGTGTGTGTGTGTGTGTGGCGGGGGGGGGATATTCCTCAAGAGCTTAATATGGACGGTTATCCTTTCGAAGGGCTATTATGGACTGCCAATAAGTATAATTTAGGGAAAATAAGATTTCTTTTTTTAAGATTAAAGTTGCATACATGTTTATCAGCCTATATAACAAACTGTTTCTACTGGTGCAACAAGTTTTTGGTGCCGTTGTTGTTGTTGTTATTATTATTATTATTATTATTATTATTATTACTGTTGATACTATTGTTAATGATGATAGTGGTGACACCACACTGACTTATCTTAATTTAATTAATTTATTTATTTTTAATTACTTATTTAATTATTTACTTTCTGCTCAATGAGGGCACAATGCAGGTAAGATAACTAAAATCAAAATGAATACTGTTTAAGACACTATTTGCCTTTTTTTTTCTCTTCTCCCCCCTTTCTGTACACATGGATCTTGTGGAATATAAACATGTCTAGACTGATAATTAGAATAAATGACACATTTATATGAGAATAGATTGGTTTAAAGATTTGATTCTCCAAAGGAGCTTAGGGGTAAGTCAAGCATCCAATTTCCTCTCTGAAGGTGCGTTGGACGGCAGGTGTTTTGTTTTAATGTTTTTTTTTTTCTTTTCTATGTTCTATGTTAGGAGAACGACAGGTGGAGGTGTGGGTTCAGTTTGAACGGGGTAGTCTTAACTTTGGTACGCATTTTTATTATTTTTTGAGCAGGTGTCAAGCGGTGAGCACTCTATTTACAATTTATCCTTTTTAAAACCTGATAATGGCTAGTAGCTAAAAACATCTAAATCTGGTTCAGTACATTTCCTGGAATTGTAAAGGGCTTCATGGAGCAGTGAAGTGGGGAAACATTTTGACTCATCTTGGTAGTTTAAGAGCTGATATCTCATTTTTACAGGAGAAACACCTTAAAAACCTTGATCAGAAACGTTTACATTGTAAATGGGTTGGGCAGGTTTATCATTCCAGTTATAACTTTAAATTTAGGGGAGCAGCTATAAAGAAAAAATATACCTTTTATTTCAACCCAGGTTATACCAGACCCCCATGGGAGATATATAATAGTAACAGGAAAGCTTTATAATACTCCAGTAGTTCTGGCCAGTGTATATGCTCCCAATTTCGATGATGAACAATTTATATCTTCTTTTATGAACACCTTGCCTAGTCTTGATACACATAAATTAATAATGGGTGGGGACTTCAACTTGGTACTAAACCCTACTTTGGATAGATCGTCAAATAAATCAATACATCTTTCTAAGTCAGCAAATGTGATTCATACTTTTTTAAATGCATGTAAAATAGCACATCCATGGAGATTAATGTTCCCAAACCTACGCAAATACTCCTTTTTTTTTTTTTTTGCCAGTTCATCGCACTTATTCTAGAATCGACTTTTTTAAAAAAAATTGATTGTAGTCTCTTGTCATCGGTGAGACATTGCGATTATGAAGCAGTAGTGTTGTCGGATCACAGCCCTGTGATATTACAACTAGCATTTGATAACAAAAGTACAACCAAAAGCTGGCGATTCAATAATAATTTATCAGAAAAAACATTTATTGAACAAACCAAAAACCATATTAATTCATATTTACTTATAAATGACACCCCAGAGATTTCAAGGTCAGTTCTTTGGGAAGTGCTTAAAGCTTACATTCGTGGACAGATAATCTCCTTTAGCTCCTCAATTAATAAAAAGAACTGTGAACAAAAAACTCAAACTCACTGATGAAATTTTAGAGTTGGACTGCAAACATTTAATTTCACCCTCCCCAGATTTATATAAAAAAGGCTATCCCTTCAAACAGAATTTAATTTGCTTTCTACTACAGAGACAATTAGTCTTTTGACATGAACAAAACATAGAAATTACGAACATGGCGAAAAAATCAGTAAGATTTTAGCATGTCAAATTAAAGAAACTGCAGCATCAAAATTAGTTACAGAAATCCGCAATGATGCTGGACAGATTACATTAGACCCACGGGAAATAAATCATGTTTTTTAAAAATTTTATAGTGATCAAGAATCTACGGGAGATTTATCACTCATGGAGAATTTTTTTTAATGACCTGAATGTTCCAAAAATTAGTGCTGAAAGTAAGGAACCTTTAGAAAAACCTCTGACTAAAGAAGAAATAATTGAGGCTATACAAAATATGCAAAGCTCAAAGGCTCTGGGGCCCGATGGCCTCACGGCAGAGTTTTATAAAACCTTTATTAACGAAATTTCACCGTTGCTACTTGATGTCTTCGAGGAATCACTTGAAAAAGGCTGTCTCCCACCTACTTTTTATCAGGCGAGTATTTCCCTATTACATAAAAAAAATAAAGATCCATTAAATCCAGGCTCGTACAGGCCCATTAGCCTACTTGATTTGGATAACAAGATACTAGCAAAGATCTTAGCCACCCGTTTAGAAAAGGTTCTGCCTTCTGTGATCTCTTTAGACCAAACAGATTTTTAGAATAGGTTTTTATTTTTTAACATTAGGAGATTGCTAAATATTATATATACCTCAAATAGTAACATCCAACATCCTGAGTTACTTATTTCTTTAGAAGCGGAGAAAGCTTTTGACAGGGTTGAGTGGGACTCTCTCTTCTCAACTCTGTCAAAATTCGGGTTTGGTCCCAGATTCATTTCTCTCATTAAATTACTTTATGCGCACCCCCAGGCCTCGGTACAGACAAATAGTATTAATTCAGAATATTTTCCGCTTAGTCGTTCCGCCAGACAAGGTTGTCCCCTGTCCCCGCTTTTATTTGCGCTGGCTATTGAACCACTTGCGATCTCTCTACGCACCACAAACTCTTATGAAGGGATTATTAGGGGAAGGACTGAACACAAAGTTTCATTATATGCAGATGACCTGCTGTTATACATCTTGAATCCTTCAAAATCAATGCCAGTCATTTTGTCAATCCTGGATAAATTTGGGAAGCTATCCGGTTATAAAATTAATCACTCAAAAAGCATTTTATTCCCCATCAACTCTATTGCCCGACAACAAACATTTAGCTCCCTCCCGTTTACAGTTTCAAATCAATTCAAATATTTGGGAGTCACAATTACTAAAACATTTAATGAACTGTTTAAACACAATTTTCTGGAATTATATAATTACATACAGCAGGATTATGAACAGTGGTCAAACCTCCCTATCTCTCTGGCTGGCCGAATTAGCATTGTAAAAATGAACATTTTACCCAAACTTATATTTCTTTTCCAATGTATCCCATTTTATATTACCAAAACCTTTTTCAAGAGATTGGACAAAATCATAACCCATTTCATTTGGAACAAAAGAATTCCCAGAATTAAGAGACTGTTCTTACAACGAACTAAATCACAGGGGGGTTTGGGATTGCCCCATTTTCAGCGCTACTATTGGTCATGTAACATAAGAGCCCTCTCTTTCTGGGCTCCAAGAGGGGTTGTCTGACTGGTCGAACCTTGAGAGTCATAGCTGCTCCCCTTCCTCTTTATCTGCAATGATATTTACTGCTCAACCTGCACCCCGCCCATATCGGTTAATGAATCCTGTAGTTTCACATTCGCTTAAGATCTGGTCCCAGATTAGGAGATATTTTGGTTGGCAGGAATGCTCGATCCAGGGCCCACTGGTTGCTAATCACTCATTTAGCCCCTCCTTTGCAGATTCAGCATTTCGTTTCTGGCACAATAAAGGTATACACTCTCTTAGGGACCTATTCATTGATAAACTTTTTCCCACATTCCAAAAGTTGCAAAGCAAATTTAACCTGCCCCACTCTCACTTTTTCAAATACCTGCAAGTGCGCAGCTTTGTGAAGAAAAACTTTCCATATTTTCCCCAAAAACCACCCAGCTCACCAATGGAATCATTGTTTTTAACAAACCCCTTCATTAAAAGCGGGACATCTAGAATACATGATAAACTTGCCCAATTTGAGCACACAACCACACTAGAACACCTAAGAGTGGCATGGCAGGAAGACCTAAAAGTAGATATCACCGAAGAGCAATGGGAGAGAGCAATCGGGCAAGTTCATTCTTCTTCAATATGCATCCGGCAAGGATTGTTGCAATTTAAGATACTGCACAGACTGCATCTTTCTAAATTAAAGCTCTCAAAAATGTTCCCAACAGTTGATTCAACTTGTGATCGTTGTGGGCAATTGCCAGCATCACTGGCTCACATGTTCTGGAATTGCCCCAACATCAGTAATTACTGGTTTAAAATCTTTCAAGCCCTTTCTGCTATTCTGAAGAGACCCATTGACCCAATATTAGCCATTTTTGGGGTTACATCCCCTGATTTAACGTTGACAAGCAATCAAAACAATATGGTTGCATATGTAACATTGTTAGCCAGAAGGCTGATTTTACTTAATTGGAAATGAGCAATACCTCCATCCCATGCTGCATTGTTAAGACGTTATGCAACACCTCCAGTTAGAAAAAATAAAACTTTCACTCGGGGAATACAGGCAAATTCTTCTCTGTTTGGCAACCATTTATAAATTATTTCAATAATACTGTACTGAACCTACCTGAAAACCAGCCTAGTACGTTACAAACATTGTAGATGCTGAGTGTTGACTATGGTACCAACTTTTATTTATTCATTTATTGTTGGTTATTTTATTTATTTATTTATTTAAATTTTTTTGAGAATGTTTATAAATAGGGAAATGTGTTTAAGCATATTTATATTTTTGGATATAACACCCAGTGATTTATGTGTATATACACGTGTGTGAATGCGAGTGTTTGTGTATTCAGACACGTATGCAATTATTTATAAATGGAAGAAATTTTTTTTGTTTTGTACCAGAAAATGCCCCAATAAAAAGAAGTTAAAAAAAAAAGAATTGACCAAACAATAAAATCACGTATATTAACCAATATATAGTTTTACAATTATTATTTTGCAGTAGTTGTAAAATAACACATTCATGACTACTTCAAAAAAACTATAATATCTGCACCATGTATTCAGGGTTATCATGGTCGTGATTTTTATGTCAAATCAGGATAATTTTGGAACAAGTTTGTGGGTGCAAAAGGTCTACAGGTGTTTGTTTGTTTTTTTAGCAAGTATAGCCACCAAGATTTTGTTGTAAAGCAAATAATCAGAATTAAATCTCATATATTTTGTGTCAGTAAAAGTGCTGAAAACCTGAGTTCAGAGCAGCCTCCAAACATGGCTGCTCCAGACTGCAACTCCCAAGCACCACAGTGCCCGTCATCTCCGGAATACTAACAAGTGTGTACACTCTGCCACCTGTTTCCAAGATGGCAGCACATACACACGCAGCAGCTCCTCTCCGTCCCGACAGAACGGTGTTTTCGTGTTTTTTGTGTTTTAAAACGGCGTGTACCTGTTCGTCTTTGTCGCGTCCATCAGTCTTAAGGCGCACATACTCCCGTGAGTTTCTGCTCGACATCCGCAGAACTATATTCACAGATATAAATCCAGCAGACGCGGAAGTGCTATGCGACTACGGTTTGCTCTGGAGGCCTGCTCAACCACCGAACCCCACTCCTGCATCCAGCCCACAGTGGAAGCGCCACAGGTGGAACATGCGGAAGCAGAAGAGGGGCAAGCGCGGAGGTATCCGGGCTAGGCTAGCGGCTAGCCCTCACTGGCCAGCTATCCCTACCATCACTCTGGCCAACGTACACTCGCTGGACAACAAGCAGGATTATGTCCGCCTACTCCACTCATCTTCTAAGTCTGTGAGTGAGTGTTGTGTCCTTGTGTTTGTGGAAACATGGCTTAACGACAGTGTCCTGGACTGTGCTATTCAGCTAGCCAGGCTACCATGCTACCGGTCAGACAGAGCGCTAGTCGGGGGGGGGGAGAGACTCACGGCGGAGGACTCTGTGTTTACATCAGTGATGCCTGGTGCCGCGATGCTGTTGTGGTCTGCAAACACTGCTCACCCCTGGTGAAGTTTATAATTAAGTGCCAGCCATTCTACCTGCCGAGGGAATTTACAGCCATATTGCTGGTAGTAATATACATCCCTCCTGGCTCCAATAGCAACAGGAGTGAAGCACTGAATGAACTCACTCTATCGGCACATCAGTGAGCAGCAGACAGCCCACCCAGATGCTTTCCTCATCCTGGCTGGGGATTTCAACTATGCAAACCCCAAGAGCGTGTTTCCAAAACTCTATGGACATATCAACTTTCCCACACATGGAAACAATACTCTGGACAGTGTTTACACCATGCACAAAGGTGCCTACAAAGCCCTACCCCTCCCCCACCTTGGGGCCTCAGATCACTCCACTGTTATGCTAATGCCAGCATACAGGCCGCTGGTTAAAGTCACCAAACTAGCTACAAAGCAGGTACGTATGTGGCCAGTGGGGTCCTCAGAGGCACTCCAGGACTGTTTTTCCACCACTGACTGGAGCATGTTCAGATAGGCGGTCACCTATAACAACACTACAGATCTCCAGGGGTACATAGAGACCGTCACTGCCTACATGAGGAAGTGCATGGACGATGTTACAGTCATCAGAACCATCTCCATTCAGGCAAATCAGAAGCCATGGCTGACAGGGGAAGTCCACAGGCTCCTGAGGGCTCGGAACGCCGCCTTCAGAGCTGGGGACGAGGTGGGCCTGAGGACAGCTAGGGCCAACCTGTCATGAGGCATCAGGGTGGCCAAGAGACAGTATTCCAGGAACATTGCTGTCTACTTCAATGACAGCAGAGACACCAGGAACCTGTGGCGGGGGATTCAGACCATCACAGACTACAAGCCCTTGCCGCAGACCTGTGATAACTCCACCTCTCTGCTGAATCAGTTGAACGACGACTTTGCTCGCTTTTGAGGCAGACAACAGCACCATGGCACAGAAGACCCCACCACCTCCCGGTGACCAGTTATTGATGCTGTCCCCAGACAGCATGAGGAGAGCTCTCAGGACAACAAATGCATGGAAAGCCCCGGATCCTGATGACATTCCTGGTCGTGTCCTGAGAGACTGTGCCGAGGAGCTCACAGATGTCTTTACAGACATCTTCAACATCTCATTGAGCCAGGCTGTTGTCCCCACGTGCCTCAAAGCCACCACCATCATCCCAGTCCCGAAGAAGCAGTCTCCCTCCTGCTTCAATGACTACTGCCCGGTTGCACTCACTCCCATCCTCATGAAGTGCTTCGAGCGGCTAGTCATGCGGCATACCAAGTCTGCCCTCCCCCCCGCCCTGGACCCTTTCCAGTTTGCATATCAGTCCAACCGTTCAACCGATGACGCCATCTCCACTGCCCTCCATTCAGCCCTCACCCACCTGGAGACAAAAGACTCGTATGTCAGAATGCTGTTCATAGACTTTAGCTCAGCATTCAACACAATCATTCCTCAGCAGCTCATTCATAAACTGGAGCAGCTGGGACTCAACACCTCCCTGCGCAACTGGCTGCTGGACTTCCTGACGGGGAGACCACAGTCTGTACGCGTCAGCAGCAACTCCTCCAGCACCATCACATTGAACACGGGGGCCCCCCCAAGGATGTGTGCTGAGCCCCCTCCTTTTCACTCTGCTGACCCACGACTGCACACCAACATCCAGCTCCAACCAATTCATTAAGTTTGCGGACGACACAACTGTGGTGGGTCTCATCAGCAATGGCGATGAGACAATCTACAGGAGTGAGGTGAGCCGCTTGGCCATGTGGTGCAAGGACAACAATCTCCGTCTGAACGTGGAGAAGACGAAGGAGATTGTTGTGGACTTCAGGAGAGCGCACACCCAGCATGCTCCAACAACTATCGACGGTGCTGCAGTGGAGAGGGTGAGCAGCACCAAGTTTCTGGGTGTGCACATCTCTGAAGACATGTCCTGGAGCAGCAACACCGCATCACTGGCCAAAAAAGCCCAACAGCATCTGTACTTCCTCCGCAAACTGAGAGCAAGAGCCCCGGCCCCTATCATGCACACATTCTACAGAGGCACCATCAAGAACATCCTGACCAGCTGCATCACCATGTGGTACGGCGCCTGCACCGTGTCCTGCTGCAAGACTCTGCAGCGCATCGTGAGAGCAGCTGAGAGGATCATTGGTGTCTCTCTCCCTTCTCTTATGGAAATCTATAACTCCCGCCTCAGGATTGCAGGTGACCCCACCCACCCATCTCACAGCCTCTTCAGCCTACTGCCGTCGGGGAAGAGACTGCGGAGTCTCCGGGCCAAAACCAGCAGGCTCAAGGACAGTTTCTTTCACCAGGCGGTCAGCAGGCTCAACTCCCTCCCTGTTCTGCCCCTCCTCCCCCCTCTGCCCCCTGCCACAGATTCTGCCCGCACACCCCCCTGCCCCCCCTTCAGCATCTGACATCATGTCACCCTCATGGTCCCCCCCCCCCCACACACACACACATACTCTCAACATTCATTCGCACACTGAACTCAGGGACTGCACATTTCACTTTACCTCGCTCATTTGCACTATTCCGCACTACCTCACCTGAACAGCTGTTAGTTTGTTTATACTGGTTATTTCATGTTTACCTGCTAAACAGTCAAGGGCACTTGAGGTATATTTTATGTCCTTTTGCTCCAATTTTATATAATATATTGTGACATCACGAGAGGTTAGCCGGCTCTCAGCAGGACCCTTCAATCAGTGCAAGGACACAAAGGTTAAAATAAATCAAGATTTTTAATGTTATGCCAGGAGATTAAACAAAAAAGGTATCTCAAAGTCCAATGCTCAAACGAAGATGGATTCCCAAAAGTCAAACTCAATGTCTCTGGCTTTAGAATAACAAAATTATAGGCAGGTTTCCTTCAGTCCAATATCCTTTTGACAGAACAAACAAAATCTTCTGCCTTACTTTGAGTCCAGTCAACAATCCCTGTAATCTTCAGCCCGGTGGCAGCCCAGTAGCAGGCGTTCGTAACACAGGTAAGTATTTCAGTGCAAAAATCCCTCAGGTAAGAATTCCAGATAAGCAGTTCGATGAATACTCCGCCCAGCAGGATCCATTCAGCAGGAGAGTCCATGCATCTCGCTCCTCTCTCCTCCACATTCCCACTGGGAGTTTTGAGCCCTCACAAAGCCCTCTTACTCATTAGGCCCTCATTGGCCACAGGTGTGTTGCCATGTTGGGTGCTGAGGGTGAAGTTCCCAACTCCACCACCAGATGGAGTTATAGCTGCTTGTTGTTGGAGCCGTCTACGTGTGACATAGCGCCCCTTGACGACGCAGCCTCTCGGGATATCACACATCCCCCCCCCCCCCTCGGGACCGACGTCCTTGTTGGGTTGACAGTTACGAAGAGGGCATCTCGCCGGGACAGGGCGTCCGCATTGTCATGGCGCCTGCCAGCCCTGTGGACAACAGAGAAGTTAAACGCTTGCAAGCTTAAAAACCATCTGGTAACCCTACTGTTTGTTCTTGGCCATTCACTGCAGAGGGGCGTGGTCAGAGATCACCGTGAAACGCCGGCCCAGGAGGTAGTATCGTAGGGATTCCAGGGCCCAGGTAATGGCGAGACACTCTTTTTCAACCGTTGAATAGTTCTTCTTTCTGGGGAGTAGTTTTCTGCTTAGATATAGGATGGGATGTTCCTCACCTTCATGTTCTTGAGTGAGTACAGCCCCCAGTGCCACCTCTGAAGCGTCTGTTTGCACCACGAACTCCTCCCTCTTGAAGTTTGGTGCCACCAGAACCGGTGTTGGGGTTCACCCAGAAAGAGACCCCGATTCCTTCATGAGCCACCCTCGGATCCGGGACGAATGATAGAACGAGAGAAACAGACAGGGGAACCAGAGAGTTCACATGCCAGTTTATTCGCACAGTCACTTCGTCAAAGATGAAAGATTACAAACACCTTTTATAACAAATCATAATCTCTCCAAACGGCTATTGTGTCTGTCAAATGTGTGTGTGTTTGTATGTGACCTCAGAGAGGGGTGTGTGTGTGTGTGTGTGTGTGTGTGTGTGTGTGTGTATGGGAGGGTGTGAGTGAGTGACATCATTTTGATATCTGTGTCTATGTGCTAGGTCAGCAAATCACATCTTAATTCCATATGTATGTGTGTGTGAATGAAACCTTCAATCATAAGCAAAATAATATTTCAGCAATTCAGCAATTTCATTTACGTATGTCAAAGCGCGTGAGATGTTTTTACGACAATGTTTTAAACAAAGACTATGTTTGGTCTAACAAAGAAGTGTTCTTCACTGGACGAAGGTCAGGCTACACAGGAACAGTTTAAAATCACTGCCGTAGTATATGCAATAGTCCAAAATAATAAAGGATCTTAAAAAGCTCTAAAATATACTATAAGTAATATATACTATAATATATACTATAAAGGGCGGCACGGTGGTGTAGTGGTTAGCGCTGTCGCCTCACAGCAAGAAGGTCCTGGGTTCGAGCCCCAGGGCCGGCGAGGGCCTTTCTGTGTGGAGTTTGCATGTTCTCCCCGTGTCCGCGTGGGTTTCCTCCGGGTGCTCCGGTTTCCCCCACAGTCCAAAGACATGCAGGTTAGGTTAACTGGTGACTCTAAATTGACCGTAGGTGTGAATGTGAGTGTGAATGGTTGTCTGTGTCTATGTGTCAGCCCTGTGATGACCTGGCGACTTGTCCAGGGTGTACCCTGCCTTTCGCCCGTAGTCAGCTGGGATAGGCTCCAGCTTGCCTGCGACCCTGTAGAAGGATAAAGCGGCTAGAGATAATGAGATGAGATGAGATATACTATAAAAATATAAGAGTCTTAACTCTTTGTTCAGCAATAAGGCTACCATTACATCCAACATTAAAGTGTGTGTGTGGGTCGATCTGACACTAAAACAGACCTTGGTGGGTCCTTCAGACACTTCTCTGTTCAAAATACACATTTCATAAACAAAATGTTCCCAAACAATGTCCAGCCGAGACAGAAGGTCATTTTTAACTGAACCTTAAGTTAACTCTTAATTTTGTCACCATTTTAATAATAATACTTATAAGAATAATAAGAATAATACTTATATAACCCTAACAATCCCCCCCTTTGATAATAGTATCACTATTATCAAATCCTATTATCACCTCATGATCATATATGTGATTACATCGAGAATTAATCCTGAGTTAATCTTTGCCCTTCTTGACGTATATTGGTGCTCAGAGGGCGGGCATGCCCAATCAGCCCTCGTCCCACCTCACCGGAGCTTAGAGAAACTCAAAACCTCTTAATTCCCAGATACACACTACTTCCTTCAGAGTAATTTGTTCTAAAACAGTGAGGGGAAAAATGAAATTAGAAGGCATATCGACCTATAGTGAGAACAGAGTCCTGTAAGAATACAGAGTTTCAGAGCATAGAGATGTGTAATAATAGTAGAAAACGGCATCAGATGAAAGACATAACACATTCGTGTGGTGTGCGCTTGTGCAGTCCAGTTAGCGAAGTTAGTCCAGAAGATGTTGTCTCGAAGTCCAGCTTGAGCGGGTAACCCTGCTCCGAGCAATGAAGTCCAGCTCTAGCGGGTAACCCTGCTCCGAGCAATGAAGTGGTCCAGAAGGCTCGGGCGGGTAACCCTGCCCCGAGCAAAGATGAAGCAGTCACGAAGGCTTGGGCGGGTAGCCCTGCCCCGAGGAACAATGAAGCCATGAAACCCGTGATGAGGACTGTCATGGTTGTAGTGAGGATGATTGGTTCCAAACGGGGCGCAAGATCTCTTCCCCTCTTTGTTCACAACGTCTTGAGGATTCTCAGTCAAATCTGTGCAGAGCTCAGAAATAGAGAGAGAGAGAGACAGAGAGAGAAAACTGGCCAGAGGGAGACTAGATAGGGACACAAAAAGCGTTAATAGCAGCAAACTTGTTATTGTAACACAACTTTGTTATGGAGCCTTCTTCAATCGAGTGGCATGGATCCACTGTGGAAAAAGATCAGTTAAAACAGCAGCAAAAGTAATGGCGACTATGTCTGCAGGCCCATTATATCGTTTTCCCAATTGTCCAAATCATTACTTTAAAAAATCACACCAGCACTTGTCTCCCACGTGAAAGGGGAGTGTGGTGGAGATAATATTGTATTATTGACCTTGGTACAAATTTTATACAACTTATCTATAAGGGCTGCAGAATACTCATCCATATGCATTTTCAAATCAGAGGTACCCGGAGCCGGAGTTCCCTTCTTCCAGGGGAAGTCTTTATTTCCAAAAATAATTTCTTGGTGTCACACGAATTTCAGCCAGAATGAATTATGGATTACAGAAGCAAACCTGTGTCCTGCGTGTCTTTCAATGTTCGATTAGTACGTTCTATGATACCAGAGGATTGAGGAATGTGAAAACACCAGTTTAGTTTACAGATACTTAAAGGTTTTGTGTGACTTTTGAGGTAAAACAGGTACCCTTGTCTGAGTCTATGGCATTTGAAACCCCATAACTATAACAATAATTATTATTGATTTCTTATTATTTTATTGTTGTTATTTTATTGTTTGTTTTTCTTTTTTACTGTCCAGTGTTCTTAGGTACCTTGAAAGGCACTTATAAATAAAATGTATCATTATTATTATTATAACTACCGTAGGTATCAAAACGAGTAACTACCTTCGTGTTCTCTCGAGAACAGGGAAAAACTTCTACCCATTTAGAGAATTTGTCCACAATCAAGATGACAAAAATCAAATGAAAAAGAAAAAAAAGCATATGTCTCATGCAGAATATCAGGCTGATATTGATTGAACACACAGAATAACCACAGAGGTGTGATATTATAAATTATAAAACAAGAACCGTCTGAGGGTTTAGAACAAGAACCATCAACAAAGATCCCTAGAGACCCTTATTACTGATAAATTAATTTAATGGGTCTGTAAATTTTGCAACACCTGTTTAACTTGATGTGACGAGTGCAAGATCAATGGGTGAGACAAAAACCAATTTTTCCGCATCTAAAACCATCAAAGCACATGCGGAGACAGCCCCCAGACACACAGGTAAGCCTTGAGCAACAATGTCTAATGTTTTGGATAAAAACGCACAATGATGCATCTCCCCACGCTCCCCAGAGGCCGGGCCCCGGTGTCCACAGGCACAGAGGTGGAAGGGCTTGAAGTGAGCAGGTAACCCAGGGGCGGAACAAAGGGTGCTTCTGAGGGAGTGATAAGCGACCACCATAGCGTCAGTCCAGGTCAAAGGATGTTGCAGTGGAGGAGGTTTTGTGTCTAGAATGACAGCCTTGAGAAAGTTCAAAACTTCAAAAGTTCAAATACTTAAGTGTCCATACAATATTGCAGCTTGGTTCTGGAAACCTTAAAGCCCTTATGCGCCAGATGTTGGAGCAGGCGCAAGTGTCAGTGTCTTGGCAGATTTCTGGTGACTCAGCAGACACCAGAACACATAGACCACAGAGTCCTGAGGGAGGGAGAAGGTCACAGAGCGCATTATGAATTACAGCTGAAAAAAAACAGCAGGAGAGTCAAATGAAACCTTGAGTCCAAACGCTATCTCCTCATGTGCGTGGAAAAAAAAAGGCAGAACAGAGATCATTAATGGCAGGAACCTGTGATATTACAGAAGAAACAATCAATTCATACGTAAATCTTGTGTAAAGTGTCTCACCACGCCTTGCTCGAGAAGAGACTGTAGGATGACATGGATCCAGAGAGAGAGAGGTACTGCTTATTATAAACAGGATGCACATGAATAGTTTCATATTTTGTGTAGTTTCATGTCAATTTAAGTTCCAGGTTGCAGTGCAACAAAATGCGGAAAGGTTCAAGGACAATGAGTACTTATACAAGCCAATGTATCATAATCATGATAATTTATGAAGTTTTTTCTTAATGGTTAAACAAAGATAAACCCAAGTCTCCGATTTATAAACAAAAAGTTATTCAAGTAAACGTTTCTTAACTGTTTCTTGCTGAAAAAAAAAATTATGGTTAACTAAATACATTAAAAGCCTATCCATTCCATATCCTCTGTGGTTTTTAAAGGCAAAAGTATGGAGGTTTAAAACTCAGCAAACAGTTAATCAGAGCATTTCATATCAATAGTTCGAAATTAGGAGGAACATGTTTAAGCTTAGCCTCATAAGTAGCAATAAGTTTAAAGAAAGATAAGGAGATAAAAAACGGGCAAACTGAAATGACAAACAATTTCACTGAATGTAATTTGAATAAAATTGAATAGCTGATAAGCACTCTTTGTTGGATTCGATATGTGACAGAGACTGAAAATACATTTTTAATTCAATTAACAGTATTAATGAGAATTGGTTGTCTGTCTTGGACATTTTGACTTTATGTATATGGAATTTACCTAATAATATAAAGAGATTACTTATTAAATTTATTATTGTGAGAAAGTGCCAAAAATAATGATTTTCTCTGCTCATTGCAGATTTCTGTGGCTGTCCTTGCCTGCTATTCTTGCATGAGTTGTTTATATTATAGCTATCTGTAACAGTCTGGGAGTCTTATCTCAATGTTCACTGAGAAAAGAGACAAAGCATATTGCTACGGAACAATTATTCAAAATATTATTTATAATAGGACGACAATTATTCAAAAAATGTCAAAAATGAAGTAAAAAGCGGGTTAGCTCGCTGTTGAACTAATTTCATGCTTCCCAGACAAGACATTTCGCTAAAACGCGTCAGAAACAGGAGTATATAGGATATTTAAAGGTTAGAATTACATATGATTAATAAAAATACCACCACACCAGCGGCGGTGAGAGCGCCGAATCCTAACCACTAGACCACCACACGATCAGTTTAAAATGTTTTAGATCAACATTAAACATTAGGTTAAACATTAAACTTTTCGGCATTTCCATTCACATGTAGGGTAAATATATTTGATGCCTTTTATTATGCCTTTAAACAGGAAGTGGTATAATACTCAATATTTTAAAAATGATTCCTGATAAATATCTTCAAATCTGAAAGTGATATTTGATTTGGCTGAATTAATCAAACTCTAAGCCTTAAATATATTTCTTCTGTTTTTACCATGTCTGTTTAATTTAAGTGAATGTTTTAAAATGGTTTTTGTGTTGTATTTGCTTGTACAGTTATTTCATTATTTAAGGTCTGAACGCACAGAATTACGGCCCAAATCTGATGAGACGAGAGTTTTGCCCTAAAGAGCTGTTTTTTTCTTTTATCCAGTGCGCATGCCCAGTTCACAAGCATCATGGGAACTGGAGTTCTCATGTTATTAATAATTTTGAAAACTTCGTATCCATCATTTATAAGATCTAGACATGAAACTGCATTAATAGCTGCACTATTAATTATTAAAATGCATTAATAGTCTTATAGAGTGCTCGCGGACCTGTTCAGAGATCACCTCGCAGACCACTCGTGACTTTCCTGATAACCTTCCAGTTACAAGTTTCGGACTATCAACACACAAGGAATATAAAATAAAATGCAGATGATCTACTCACCAAACGCTGAAACTAATTGATTAAGAAGCAGATTTTTCCTCTGATGATGTTAAGGGAAGAGGATCTCTTCTCTTGGGTTTCTAACAGTGATGAGATTCACAAACGATTCGGATCTTTTTCGGGACGAAACATAAATGACTCGATCGAGCGAATCGATACAGACGCATCAACGGCATTTGTTGAGTTCATGCACACGTAATGGTTTGAGGAAAGTTCATACTTTAATTTCATGCAGCATGAGAGTGTGATTATTGTTTACAATTTGAAAACAGGAATACAAATAAGGTTCCCGTAGTTTCTGAAGAATCAAGAGTGAATCAAGTAAATTGATTCACACGCATGCGAGTTTGTTCTAAAGAATCGATTCAGTGAAGCTTTCGTTGAGATTAAAATGCACAATATACATTGTCCGTATTTTATACGGATTTGATTCAATAAACATAGTATACGGGCGTACAAATAAAGGTATACGAATTCAAAAAAAACCTTCAATATTTATTTAGAGCTATAATCAATTCCCACGATGATAAAAGAGCACATAACATTTACACTTTGTAGTTTTTTGTCAAACATTGAAGCTTTGTATTCATTCTTAAAGTTTATTGAATAAAAAGTACCTGGGATATATCATTGTTAATTATCATTCAAATTTTAGGTAAATCATTTTAATTTGCATCTTATAAGGACTTTATAAGGAAATAAGGACTTTGGAAGTTGGTTATACAGGTTTGATTGACCAAAGGTTTAACAGTTCTGACTGTTCATGTCCAGAGTACTGATTTGTTGTTTCATTATTTTGTGCATATCCAGTAATGCTTTATATAAATGCTAAAACAATTAAAGATACATTACACAGCTCCCAGAGATTGCAAATACCTGGATGAGGATAAATCAAAACTGAGCCGGCCAAATTGTCTAGAATCTGTGTAGAATGCTAAACCACATCCAATCCCGTGGGGTTTTTTTTTCTCGGGGTCCGGGTACCTTAATACAATAATACAATTTTTATAATACAATTAATATAATACAATTTCCCCCCATGGTGGCTGCACGAAGGAATCAAAAATTAAAAGCGCGCTCTTCCCGTAACAGTGGGAATGCCTCTTCCTTCACTTCACGAGGGTCACCGTCCCGTAAACAAATTACGAGGTTTACCAGTCTTCCCGTGGCTCTACCAGCCCCGTCTCGTCCCGTAAACAAGAGTCTAAAAAGTCTAAAATCTAAAAAGTCTACGAGGTTCCCCAAAACGTCCCGTGCCTCTACACGAGGTTTACCTGAATTTACTGGGTCTCTTTTCTTTTTGAAATTACTACCAACCAGGCGGAAGTCTAACCAATCAAATTATACATTAAAATTAAAATAATTTACTCACCTGGTTGGCAGTATCCCACTTCTGACACCAAATTGTTGGGGTTCACCCAGAAAGAGACCCCGATTCCTTCATGAGCCACCCTCGGATCCGGGACGAATGATAGAACGAGAGAAACAGACAGGGGAACCAGAGAGTTCACATGCCAGTTTATTCGCACAGTCACTTCGTCAAAGATGAAAGATTACAAACACCTTTTATAACAAATCATAATCTCTCCAAACGGCTATTGTGTCTGTCAAATGTGTGTGTGTTTGTATGTGACCTCAGAGAGGGGTGTGTGTGTGTGTGTCTGTCTGTCTGTCTGTCTGTCTGTCTATGGGAGGGTGTGAGTGAGTGACATCATTTTGATATCTGTGTCTATGTGCTAGGTCAGCAAATCACATCTTAATTCCATATGTATGTGTGTGTGAATGAAACCTTCAGTCATAAGCAAAATAATATTTCAGCAATTCAGCAATTTCATTTACATATGTCAAAGCGCGTGAGATGTTTTTACGACAATGTTTTAAACAAAGACTATGTTTGGTCTAACAAAGAAGTGTTCTTCTCCACTGGACGAAGGTCAGGCTACACAGGAACAGTTTAAAATCACTGCCGTAGTATATGCAATAGTCCAAAATAATAAAGGATCTTAAAAAGCTCTAAAATATACTATAAGTAATATATACTATAATATATACTATAAAAATATAATATAAGAGTCTTAACTCTTTGTTCAGCAATAAGGCTACCATTACATCCAACATTAAAGTGTGTGTGTGGGTCGATCTGACACTAAAACAGACCTTGGTGGGTCCTTCAGACACTTCTCTGTTCAAAATACACATTTCATAAACAAAATGTTCCCAAACAATGTCCAGCCGAGACAGAAGGTCATTTTTAACTGAACCTTAAGTTAACTCTTAATTTTGTCACCATTTTAATAATAATACTTATAAGAATAATAAGAATAATACTTATATAACCCTAACAACCGGACTGGAACAGAGGGCCTTTTTCAGGTTGTTGAAAGCTGCCTCTGCTGTGGGATTCCACTTCACCATCCTTGAGTGCCGTTTGGTTGTCAGATCTGTCAGGGGTACAGCAATGGAGGCAAAATTGGCAATAAAACGTCGGTAGTAGCCGGCTAGGCCCAAAAACGACCTCACCTGCTTCTTGGTGAGGGGTTGTGGCCAGTCCTGTATGGCCCACAGCTTCGCTTCCTGGGACTTGACTAGTCCCCAGCCAACGGTGTACCCCAGGTAATTGGTTTCACTGAAGGTCAGTCTGCATTTTTTCGGGTTTGCCGTCAGACCTGCATCTCTGAGGGAATCCAGCACAGCTTGTACACAGGGTAAATGACTGTCCCAATCCGGACTTTGAATGACCACATCATTTAAAAATGCAGCTGCATACCTCTTGTGGGGAGCCAGGACCCAATCCATTAAGCGCTGGAACGTGGCTGGCGCTCCGTGCAGACCAAATGGGAGCTGTGTGTACTGGTAGAGACCCTCTGGTGTGGCAATGGCCATCTTCTCCTTTGACGCCGGGGTCAGGGGCACCTGCCAGTATCCTTTCGTAAGGTCCAGAGTGGTGAGGAACCGGGCATGTCCTAAGGAGTCTACTAAGTCATCAACACGGGGCATAGGGTATGAATCAAACTCTGACACCTCATTCAATTTGCGATAATCATTGCAGAATCTCACTGACTCGTCTGGTTTGGGAACCAGGACGATGGGGCTTGCCCAGGCACTTTTGGACTCTTCGATGACTCCCAGCTCTAGCATCTTTCTCACCTCCTCCTGGATGGCCACCTTGCGAGCCTCCGGCACATGATAGGGATGCTGGGTCACTGTTCGGCCCAGGATGGTGTGGATCTTGTGTTGGACCACCTCTGTGTGCCCGGGGAGTGAGAAGACGTCTCGGTTGCGGTCCACCAGCTCTAGGGTCATCTGCTGCTGGTGTGGGGATAGGCCTGGCCCCACCTGAACCTCCTCTCAGGCGGGTTCTTTGGACTCTGTCGGGGGCAAACAACTGAACAACGCCTCCCTGGCGTGCCATTTTTTCAAGAGGTTAACGTGATATATCTGCTCAGGTTTTCTTTTATCAGGCTGTCTCACCTTATAATTCACTTCTCCTACCCACTCGATGACCTCATACGGTCCTTGCCAGGTTGCCAGGAACTTGCATTCCACGGTCAGCACCAGGACCAGCACTCTGTCCCCCGGCTTAAACTCTCTCGGCTGGGCAGGTCAGTTGTAGGAAGCCTGCTGTTGCCATTGAGCAGTCTCCATGTGTTCACGCACTATCGGATAAATGGCCCTCATTCTCTCCTTCATGGCCCCGACATGCTCGATCACGGTCCGCTGTCTGCAAGGTTGCTCCTCCCAAGCCTCCTTGGCAATGTCCAGCAGCCCTCTGGGTCTGTAAGAAAGCAACAGTTCAAAAGGCGAAAAGCCAGTAGAAGATTGGGGTACCTCTCTTACTGCAAACAGCAGGTAGGGCAGCAGCTGGTCCCAATTCCGCCCATCCTCTTCAATCGCCTTCCTCAGCATGGACTTCAGAGTCCTGTTAAACCGTTCAACCAACCCGTCTGTCTGGGGGTGGTAGACAGATGTTCGCAACTGTTTGATTTTCAACAGGGCACACAGTTCTTTCATCACCCTGGACATGAATGGAGTGCCTTGGTCTGTCAGTATTTCCTTTGGAATCCCCAGACTGGTGGAGAGGAGGAATAGCTCCTTGGCTATTTGTTTGGAGGTAGCCTTCCTCAGGGGGATGGCCTCAGGGTACCGGGTCGCATAGTCTAGGATGACCAGAATGTACTGACGCCCCCTGGAGCTTTTTGGCAAAGGCCCAACTATATCCAGTCCAATCCTCTCAAAAGGAGTTTTGATAATTGGTAAGGGGATGAGTGGGTTATGGTATGGGGGTTTAGGCGCCACCTTCTGGCATTCTGGGCAACTACGACAGTAATTCTCCATTTCCTTGTGCACTCCCGGCCAGAAGAAACGCTGTAAGATCCTTTCTTTTGTCTTCTCTACACCTAGGTGGGCCCCCAGTGGATGTGTGTGTGCCAGATGGAGCACAGTCGCCCAATGGGGCTGTGGTACAAGGAGTTGTTCATGCACTTTGTCATTTTTCTTCACCACCTGATACAGTAGGCCCCGTATAATTGCAAAATGGGGGTTTGTAGGGCTTGCTCTACCCCCTAACAACACACCCTCTAGCACCTGCACATTTCTTAAGGCATTTGCAAGTGTGGGATCCTGCAACTGGGCAGTACCATACTGGCCTGTGAGAGGGGGAAGCTCCTCGATGCCTGGGGCGTCTTTCTCGTTGGAGCTCGGAGAGCTTTCTGGGGCCCCATTCTCTTCTCTGGTCTCCGGGCCAGTCTCTGTGTCAGCCTGGGTGCCTGTCATCCCTGCGAGGGCAAAAGCGGGGATGCAGGGTTGTGTGGGTTGCACTTGTGTGGTTGCAGGATGAGTCTTACCTCTCTGACTGCAGGGTACCCAGGTTGGCCTCTGCTGGGTTTCTCTCCACAGCAGGTGGAAGGTTGGGCAATCTCGCCCAATCAGAACGGAACAGGGAGGGAATCAACCACTCCCACCCTTGTGTGTGTATAGTCCCCCTGGTGGTGGTCATTTTTAGTTCAGCGGTGGGGTACTCTTTGGTGTCCCCATGGATGCAGGAAACTGGGAGAACTTTGTCAGCAGTCAGACACGATGGCTCCACCAGGTCCTTACGCACCAAGGTGATCCGACTACCCGAATCTAACAATGCCTCGACATCACGGCAATTCACCGTCACTGGGCAGGTGGGGGGTTGATCTGGGGGCCCGTCTGCAGCCCCAGTGAGTGATGCAAACAGCTGGGTGGAGGGTGAGCTGGAGGACCCTGCAGTGGGCATAGGCTCGTCCACCGGTTTCCCACACTGCCAAGACATGTGCCCCCTGCCCCCACACCGGAAGCATTGTCAGGTGTCACCATCACGGGGAATCCTAACCGGACCCGGCTGGCTTCTGGCTCCCCCTGGAGCATAGCCAGGTCCTGCTGTGGCTGGGCTGGACCCCTTGGGGTTTTTGGGGTGGCCTCCCCCTGTCAGCAGTGGCGGCGCAGTCCTGGGGTCTTTCCTGGAAGCACGGAGCATTTCTGTTGTGGCCTGGTACTTTTCCACAGCTTCAACCATCAGTTCAGCTGTCGTTAGGGCTTGTTGGCTGATGAAGCGCTTCGCCTCAGGGCTCGAATGTAGTGATCCACGACAACGGCCTTCACTACTGCAGCCGCTGTGGTTTTCTCAGGTTCCAGCCATCTCCTCGCGATTCTGGAAAGTTCGTGTATCTGCGCATGGGGAGCCTGGTCTTCTTGAAAGGTCCAGCTGTGGAAGCGTTGAGCCATACCGAACTTGGTGAGCCCATGTCTGCTGAGGATCTCCGTCTTCAGAGCATCATAGTTCGTAGTCTTGTCAGGGGGTAGGTCTCGGACAGCGTTCAACGATTCTCCCGTTAAAAATGGGGCTAACAGTCCAACCCACTGTACCTTGGGCCATCCTTCTCTAGTGGCCATGGCTTCAAAGGTGTGCAAGTATGCCTCAACATCATCTGTAACCCCCATTTTGGAGATAAAATCACTTGCCTTTATTGGGCCAACGCTCCGAACAGCCATCCTCTTCTGTAGCTGCAACTCCTCTGCCTTCAGTTGGTTGGCTTTCCTTTGTTCCTCCAGGAGGGCCGCGTTCACCTGCATTTGGGCTTGCTGGCCTGCAATAAGGGCCTTCAAAATTTCCTCCCTCTTGCTATGCAGAGGGCCTATGGTTAACTGGGAAAATTGAGCAATCAAATGTTCAGTGTCCTCCTCGTACATGCACTATTATTGCTGATTGAAATGCCCACATTCTCCACCATATGTAACATCACGAGAGGTTGGCCAGCTCTCAGCGGGACCCTTCAATCAGTGCAAGGACACAAAGGTTAAAATAAATCAAGATTTTTAATGTTATGCCAGGAGATTAAACAAAAAAGGTATATCAAAGTCCAATGCTCAAATGAAGATGGATTCCCAAAAGTCAAACTCAAACAATGTCTCTGGCTTTAGAATAACAAAATTATAGGCAGGTTTCCTTCAGTCCAATATCCTTTTCACAGAACAAACAAAATCTTCTGCCTTACTTTGAGTCCAGTCAACAATCCCTGTAGTCTTCAGCCCGGTGGCAGCCCAGGAGCAGGCGTTCATAACACAGGTACAGTGGGGCAAAAAAGTATTTAGTCAGCCATCAATTGTGCAAGTTCTCCCACTTAAAAAGATGAGAGAGGCCTGTAATTTTCATCATAGGTACACTTCAACTATGAGAGACAGAATGGGGGGAAAGAATCCAGGAAATCACATTGTAGGATTTTTAATGAATTAATTGGTAAATTCCTCGGTAAAATAAGTATTTGGTCACCTACAAACAAGCACGATTTCTGGCTCTCACAGACCTATAACAACTACTTTAAAAGGCTCCTCTGTCCTCCACCTGTTGGTCCTCGTTACCTGTATTAATGGCACCTGTTGGAACTCGTTATCAGTATAAAAGACACCTGTCCACAACCTCAAACAGTCACACTCCAAACTCCACTATGGCCAAGACCAAAGAGCTGTCAAAGGACACCAGAAACAAAATTGTAGACCTGCACCAGGCTGGGAAGACTGAATCTGCAATAGGTAAGCAGCTTGGTGTGAAGAAATCAACTGTGGGAGCAATTATTAGAAAATGGAAGACATACAAGACCACTGATAATCTCCCTCGATTTGGGGCTCCACGCAAGATCTCACCCCATGGGGTCAAAATGATCACAAGAACGGTGAGCAAAAATCCCAGAACCACACGGGGGGACCTAGTGAATGACCTGCAGAGAGCTGGGACCAAAGTAACAAAGGCTACCATCAGTAACACACTACGCCGCCAGGGACTCAAATCCTGCAGTGCCAGACGTGTCCCCCTGCTTAAGCCAGTACATGTCCAGGCCCGTCTGAAGTTTGCTAGAGAGCATTTGGATGATCCAGAAGAGGACTGGGAGAATGTCATATGGTCAGATGAAACCAAAATAGAACTTTTTGGTAAAAACTCAACTTGTCGTGTTTGGAGGAGAAAGAATGCTGAGTTGCATCCACAGAACACCATACCTACTGTGAAGCATGGGGGTGGAAACATCACGTTTTGGGGCTGTTTTTCTGCGAAGGGACCAGGACGACTGATCCGTGTAAAGGAAAGAATGAATGGGGCCATGTATCGTGAGATTTTGAGTGAAAACCTCCTTCCATCAGCAAGGGCATTGAAGATGAAATGTGGCTGGGTCTTTCAGCATGACAATGATCCCAAACACACCACCCAGGCAAAGAAGGAGTGGCTTCGTAAGAAGCATTTCAAGGTCCTGGAGTGGCCTTGCCAGTCTCCAGATCTCAACCCCATAGAAAATCTTTGGAGGGAGTTAAAAGTCCGTGTTGCCCAGCGACAGCCCCAAAACATCACTGCTCTAGAGGAGATCTGCATGGAGGAATGGGCCAAAATACCAGCAACAGTGTGTGAAAACCTTGCGAAGACTTACAGAAAACGTTTGACCTCTGTCATTGCCAACAAAGGGTATATAACAAAATATTGAGATGAACTTTTGTTATTGACCAAATACTTATTTTCCACCATAATTTGCAAATAAATTCTTTAAAAATCAGACAAGGTGATTTTCTGGATTTTTTTTTTCTCATTTTGTCTCTCATAGTTGAGGTATACCTATGATGAAAATCACAGGCCTCTCATCTTTTTAAGTGGGAGAACTTGCACAATTGGTGACTGACTAAATACTTTTTTGCCCCACCGTAAGTATTTCAGTGCAAAAATCCCTCAGGTAAGAATTCCAGATAAGCAGTTCGATGAATACTCCGCCCAGCAGGATCCACTCAGCAAGAGAGTCCATGCATCTCGCTCCTCTCTCCTCCACATTCCCACTGGGAGTTTTGAGCCCTCACAAAGCCCTCTTATACCCCTTTTCCACCAGATCAGTTCCAGGGCTGGTTCGGGGCCAGTGCTGGTTCACAACTCGTTCAACTTGCGAGCCAGCTGAGAACCAGTTTGCTTTTCCATAGCTCGCGGTGCTAAGGGAAGCCACGTCATTATGTCGTTGTATACGTCAGTTACGTCGCTGTATACGTCAGTTACATCGGTACGTTTGCATAAACCTTGGCGCGAATATCGAAACAAAAACAACACGGAAGAAGCAGCAACAACAACAATAATAATAATGGATGACTTTGTGTTTGTACAGCTGCGGCTTCTCATCACTTAAAAATGGCGATCTTTCGCGGTCTTATTGTTGTTGGTCTTAACAACTCCCCCCCCCCCGCTGACGTAAGCGGTTCTTTCCTCTGGCCCAGCAGAGAGTTGGTGTTAGCCTGGAACTGGTTTTTCTGGCCCCAGAGCCAGTTCTTTGTCAGTGGAAACAGAAAACCCGGTTCCAAACTAAGCACTGACCCCGAACCAGCCCTGGAACTGCTTGGGTGGAAAAGGGGCATTACTCATTAGGCCCTCATTGCCCACAGGTGTGTTGCCATGTTGGGTGCTGAGGGTGAAGTTCCTAACTCCACCACCAGATGGAGTTATAGCTGCTTGTTGTTGGAGCCATCTATGTGTGACAGTGCCCCTCGACGATGCAGCCTCTCGGGATATCACTATTGAGGTATTTCACCCACGTGACCAAGTCATGTGATGCTGCCATTTTGGACGTCACGGCTCGAATCAGTTTGAATGCGAGGAAGGCGACAAACGAAAAACATAAGAAAAAGGAGCGAGATAAAACACCTTCACTATCCAGCGACGTAGGGCATTTACAGGGCGAGCAGAGGGAGAGGTATTTGCAAAAATTGAGGTTAGCAGGCTTAGAGAACGACGTTTACCTGCTTCCACCA